>NC_134360.1:177811035-177883535 GCF_048569485.1 Anomaloglossus baeobatrachus | reverse complement strand
TGGAAGTAGTAGTTATAGCACTGCACATTGAGGCAGACATTGTTATATACAGATATCTGCCTGACATCACCACTGATGCGGAGAGCTTCATCCATCTCTGGCCTGTTCTGCGCATGCGCCAATACGCTATGTAGGTCAACGCTATTTCACTGGGGCAACACAACTGTCTAGTCATATGATGCAGACCGCGTTGTTCCATGCAGTAGTCTTCCTATATCGCCGAGAACTGACAGCGCGCAGTGTCGCTGACTAGTACCGATGAGCCAGGCAGCTATATAGAATATCGCTATGGACCTTGCTACTTGGTCCAACTATATTCTGTATCTGTACTAGTCTCTGATAGGAAAAGACTGCAATTCTGAAAATGAATCATGATTGAAAAGATTCCCTCAAAGACCTTTTTACACAGAATGCATTGTCATAATAAAACCCCTTTAATTGCGCAGATACACACTGCTATGTAGACCGGATATAGAAAATATCACTAAGAATTTTCTCTAAATGATTCATTCCAGACCGCCTCGACGACCACAAGCATGGGCTGCCGAGGGCATCGATCGCCCCTCCATCATTAGTGCTACTGAGCTGAAAGAGCTGGACAATCTGGACACTGAAGCAGATGAAGGCTGGGCAGGTAAATCTTGCCTTTTGAGTAAATTTAGTATGAAGCTTTGGATAATTATGCACATTGCTGTATCTTAAGTGTTTAGTGTAGTTTCAAAATACCTGTTCCTACAGCAAATGATACATTCTTCAATATTTTCTACGCCAGTTCCTTAGAATCTGCAACAAGATCTCTGTTTCCTTCAATAAGAATCTTCATTGTTCTTTTCCCACTGTATAAAAATCCGTCCTGTCCTGTGATGGACACTCTGGTGCTCTGCGAGTTACAAGACCTATCGCTAATAATCGTACCTCTGTGATCTTTCTACGACCAGGACAGATTTTTATTTCATCCAGTGAAAGAAAACCGTGAACGTTCCTAGTATACGATTGCAAATGAAGATATTGCAAGTTGTATATTTGCAAACCTTGCTGGTGTCCAGAGAATTAGGCATTTGTTTGCAAATTATGCCGCGGTCACAGTCATTTGCAAATGGTAAACACACGTCTGACTTTGTGAAAGGTGTATGGTTACGGCTCAGACAGAAGCACCTGCTTGTCACTGCTGTGATGGAGGTGGAATGGGGCCAATATGGCTGCTTAGGAGTCGTGAAATGCTCCAAATTATCACAGTTGCACACGTTGATTAATAAGTCTAACTCCTCACTAGACTTTCTAGTCTTTCACCTCTTTACTTGGCTTATTTTTTAAGTTGCACAATTTTGATGACCTCGATTTCCCTACCCTTTCTTCCTATGGGCGGCACCTGCTTATCGAGAATGTCCAAAAGTGTTTTCTTTGTCGCTCCTAATTGGGAGACCCAGACAATTGGGTGTATAGCTACTGCCTCCGGAGGCCACACAAAGCATTACACTTAAAAGTGTAAGGCCCCTCCCCTTCTGCCTATACACCCCCCGTGGGATCACGGGTTCCTCAGTTTTCAAGCTTTGTGCGAAGGAGGCTGACATCCACGCATAGCTCCACTGTTTAGTCAGCAGCAGCTGCTGACTATGTCGGATGGAAGAAAAGAGGGCCCATACTAGGGCCCCCAGCATGCTCCCTTCTCACCCCACTCTTTGTCGGCGGTGTTTGTTAAGGTTGAGGTACCCATTGCGGGTACGGAGGCTGGAGCCCACATGCTGCATCCTTCCCCATCCCCCTTAGGGCTCTGGGTGAAGTGGGATTTTACCGGTCTCCAGGCACTGAGACCGTGCTCCATCCACAGCCCCTGGGATCTGCTGGACATGGAGCTGAGTATCGTCAGGGACATGGCCCTGCTACATTAAGGTACTCTGTGTCCCCGTGCAAATCGCGCACACACACACCAGCATTGCTGGGTGTGTTAGTGCGCCCGGGACAATAGCGCTGTGCGCGTGTGCCACACTATCTTCAGCTAGCTGAAGGAGTTAATGGTTTGGAAACGGTCGCGCCGGCCGCTGTTGTCAGTTTTAACTGCGGCGCGGCTGGGACTTGTGGTTCGCCGGGGACTTCCGCGCTCGCCGTGCATATTTGACGGCCGCGCTTACTACTACAGTCCCCGGCTTTTTCCGGCCTAGTTCGTTTCGTTCCCGCCCCCAGGCCTGCCAGTCAGAGTGGGGGCGGGACGCTGTGCAGAACGTCAGCGCCGAGGGCTGGAGTTTACTTTACATACTCCAGCCCTCACACTGAACACAGTGAGACGCTGGTTTCCCGCTCTTCGTCTGAGGCACGCCCACGGTCCGCCCCTCTTCACTGAACGCCGGCAGCCATTCCTGACGTGCTGTTTGAGCTGGAGAAGGGGAGACAAGTTATGGGAGACCCAGGCACGGGATTCTAGCGACCACACACCCGCTTTCAGCGGGCGGTAAGCGACACCTCTGGTGCCTACCCCACTTGTGCTGCAGTGTTCATTTGTATTTTTATGCTATACATTGCACTGTACTGGCGCTGGTAATTCTTCACTATATACCCTCTTGGATTGCTCTGAGACAACAGCATGTCGTCCGCAAAACCAAGGGTGCCAAGGCACAGGCTTTCTATGCTGCCTGTACCGCATGTGGGGCTACTCTACCGGCAGGTTCCACTGACCCCCATTGTGTGCAGTGCTCAGCCCCTGTGGCACTTGTTCGGCCGGGGCCTCTGCTAGAGGTGACCCAGGGAGAACCACCTGTGAATACTGTCCAGGTGACGGGGACAGAGTTTGCAGCTTTGCTGATAGATTATCCGTGACTATGACTAAAATCCTAGAAACTTTGCAGTCTAGACCAGTAACGCAGACCATGGGCACGGTTGAATCACTGTCCCCTGGTCCCCCTCATTTGGAACAGCTCCGGGCTCCGGAGGTGTCCCATGCATTCCAGGGTGACGGCTCTGACACGGACGACAGTCCCAGACAGCCTAAGAGAGCTCGCTATGAGCGGCCCCCTACATCATATCACTGGTCAGGCTCTCAGCAGGAGGATTCTCTGTGTGATGAGCCGGAAATAGCTGATCAGGATTCTGATCCCGAGATACTCCTGATGGTGACGCCATAGTGAACAATCTTATCGCGTCCATCAATAAAATGTTGGATATTTCTCCCCCAGCTCCTCAAGTGGAGGAGTCAGCTTCACAGGAGAAATTCCATTTCAGATTTCCCAAGCGGAAATTAAGTATTTTTCTGGACCATTCTGTCTTTAGAGAGTCAGTCCAGAAACACCACGCTTATCCAGATAAGCGTTTCTCCAAACGGCTTAAGGATACACGTTATCCCTTTCCTCCTGATGTGGTCAAGAGCTGGACCCAGTGTCCCAAGGTGGATCCCCCTATCTCCAGGCTTGCGGCTAGATCCATAGTTGCAGTGGAGGATGGGGCTGCACTTAAAGATGCCACTGACAGACAGATGGAGCTCTGGTTAAAATCCATCTATGAGGCTATCGGCGCGTCGTTTGCTCCTGCATTCGCAGCCGTATGGGCACTCCAAGCTATTTCAGCTGGTCTTGCACAGATTGACACGGTCACACGTACATCTGTTCCGCAGGTGGCATCCTTAACCTCTCAAATGTCTGCATTGGCGTCTTACGCGATTAATGCTGTCCTGGACTCTACGAGCCGTACGGCAGTGGCATCTGCTAACTCCGTGGTTTTACGCAAAGGGAATGGAAAGCAGATTCTGCTTCCAAAAAATGTTTAACCAGTTTGCCATTTTCTGGTGACCGGCTGTTTGGTGAGCGCTTGGATGAAATCATAAAACAGTCCAAGGGTAAGGATTCATCCTTACCTCAGCCCAGACAAGACAAACCCCAACAGAGGATGGGACAGTCGGGGTTTCGGTCCTTTCGAGGTTCGGGCAGGTCCCAATTATCCTCGTCCAAAAGGACTCAAAAGGATCAGAGGAGTTCAGATTCTTGGCGGGCTCAGTCACGCCCAAAAAAGACAGCCGGAAGACCCGCTACCAAGGCGGCTTCCTCATGACTTCCGGTCTCCTCCCTCCGCATCCTCGGTCGGTGGCAGGCTCTCCCGCTTTGGCGACATTTGGCTGCCACAGGTCCAAGACCGTTGGGTGCGAGACATTCTGTCTCAAGGGTACAGGATAGAGTTCAGTTCTCGTCCTCCACCTCGATTCTTCAGAACGTCTCCGCCTCCCGACTGAGCCGATGCTCTCCTGCAGGCGGTGTGCACTCTAAAGGCGGAAGGAGTGGTGATCCCTGTTCCTCTTCAAGAGCAAGGTCACGGTTTTTACTCCAATTTGTTTGTGGTACCAAAAAAGGACGGGTCTTTCCGTCCCGTTCGGGACCTAATGCTTCTCAACAACCACGTGGGAACCAGACGGTTCCGGATGGAATCCCTCCGATCCGTCATCGCCGCAATGTCTCAAGGAGATTTCCTAGCATCGATAGACAGCAAGGATGCTTATCTCCACGTACCGATTGCTCCAGAGCATCAGCGTTTTCTACGCTTCGTTATAGGAGACGAACACCTTCAGTTCGTAGCCCTGCCTTTTGGTCTGGCGACAGCCCCACGGGTCTTCACCAAAGTCATGGCAGCTGTAGTTGCAGTCCTACACTCTCAGGGACACTCCGTGATCCCTTACTTAGACGATCTGCTGGTCGAGGCGCCTTCTCAAGAGGCATGCCAACACAGCCTGAACGTGGCGCTGGAGGCCCTCCAGGGTTTCGGGGGGATCATCAACTTTTCCAAGTCGAATCTAACCCCGACCCAGTCGATAACATATCTTGGCATGGAGTTTCATACTCTCTCAGCGGTAGTGAAGCTTCCGCTTGTCAAATAGCGTTCATTGCAGACAGGGGTGCAATCTCTCCTTTACGGTCAGTCACACCCCTTGAGACGCCTCATGCACTTCCTAGGGAAGATGGTGGCAGCAATAGGGGCACTCCCTTTCGCGCAGTTTCATCTGCGTCCACTACAATGGGACATTCTCCGCCAATGGGACGGGAGGTCGAGGTCCCTCGACAGCAACGTCTCTCTCTCTCAGGCGGCCAAGGATTCTCTTCGATGGTGGCTGCTTCCCACCTCATTGTCGAAAGGGAAATCCTTCCTACCCCCCTCCTGGGCGGTAGTGACGACAGATGCGAATCTGTCAGGGTGGGGAGCAGTCTTTCTCCACCACAGGGCTCAAGGTATGTGGACTCAGCAAGAGTCCACTCTTCAGATCAACGTTCTGGAGATCAGAGCACTGTATCTTGCTCTACAAGCCTTCCAGCAGTGGCTGGAAGGCAAGCAGATCCGTATTCAGTCGAACAACTCCACAGCGGTGGCATACATCAACCACCAAGGAGGAATTCGCAGTCGGCAAGCCTTCCAGGAAGTCCGGCGGATTCTGACGTGGTGGAAGACACGGCTTCCACCATATCCGCAGTTCACATCCCAGGCGTGGATAACTGGGAAGCAGACTTCCTCAGTCGCCAGGGTATGGACGCAGGGGAATGGTCTCTTCACCCGGACGTGTTTCAAGAGATCTGTCGCCGCTGGGGGATGCCGGACGTCCACCTAATGGCGTCTCGGCACAACAACAAGGTCCCAGTTTTCATGGCATGGTCTCACGATCACCGAGCTCTGGCGGCAGACGCCTTAGTTCAAGATTGGTCGCAGTTCCGGCTTCCTTATATGTTTCCACCTCTGGCTCTGTTGCCCAGAGTGCTGCGCAAGATCAGGTCCGACTGCCGCCGCGCCATCCTCGTCGCACCAGACTGGCCAAGGAGGTCGTGGTACCCGGATCTGTGGCACCTCGCGGTAGGCCAACCGTGGGCACTACCAGACCGACCAGACTTGCTGTCTCAAGGGCCATTTTTCCATCAGAATTCTGCGGCCCTGAACCTGACTGTGTGGCCATTGAGTCCTGGATCCTAGCGGGTTCAGGATTGTCTCAAGAGGTCATTGCCACCATGAGACAGGCCAGACAACCTACCTCCACCAAGATATACCACAGGACGTGGAAAATATTCTTGTCTTGGTGCTCTGCTCAGGGAGTCTCTCCCTGGCCATTTAGTTTGCCTACTTTTCTTTCCTTCCTGCAATCCGGGTTGGAAAAAGGTTTGTCGCTCAGCTCCCTCAAGGGGCAAGTCTCAGCGCTATCTGTATTTTTTCAGAAGCGCCTAGCACGACTTCCTCAGGGACGCACGTTCCTGCAAGGGGTCTGTCATATCGTCCCTCCTTACAAGCGGCCGTTAGAGCCCTGGGATCGGAACAGGGTTCTAATTGTTCTTCAGAAGCCGCCTTTCGAGCCTAGGAGGGATGTTTCCCTTTCTCGCCTTTCACAGAAAGTGGCCTTTCTAGTAGCGGTCACGTCTCTCCGGAGAGTGTCCGAGCTAGCAGCGCTGTCATGCAAATCTCCCTTCCTGGTGATTCACCAGGACAAGGTGGTCTTGCGACCTATTCCGGAGTTTCTCCCTAAGGTGGTATCCCCGTTTCATCTTAATCAGGATATCTCCTTGCCTTCCTTGTGCCCTCATCCAGTTCATCAATGTGAAAAGGATTTGCATTGTTGGATCTCGTGAGAGCGCTCAGGATCTACATTTCCCGCACGGCGCCCCTGCACCGCTCGGATGCACTCTTTGTCCTTGTCGCTGGTCAGCGCAAAGGGTCGCAAGCTTCCAAATCCACCCTAGCTCGGTGGATCAAGGAACCAATTCTTGAAGCCTACCGTTCTGCTCGGCTTCCGGTTCCCTCAGGGCTGAAGGCCCATTCTACCAGAGCCGTGGGTGCGTCCTAGGCATTACGACACCAGGCTACGGCTCAGCAGGTGTGCCAGGCGACTACCTGGTCGAGTCTGCACACTTTTACCAAACACTATCAAGTGCATACCTACGCTTCGGCGGACGCCAGCCTAGGTAGACAAGTCCTTCAGGCGGCGACGGCCCACCTGTAGGGTAGGGCTGTTTTTACGGTCCTATCACGAGGGGTTATTATACCCACCCAGGGACTGCTTTTGGACGTCCCAATTGTCTGGGTCTCCCAATTAGGAGCGACAAAGAAGAAGGGAATTTTGTTTACTTACCGTAAATTCCTTTTCTTCTAGCTCCAATTGGGAGACCCAGCACCCGCCCTGTTTGCTTAGGGATTTTTGTTGGTTCGGGTACACATGTTGTTCATGTTGACTGGTTTCGGTTCTCAGATGTTCCTTCGGATTGAATTTGTTCTTAAACCGGTTATTGGCTTTCCTCCTTCTTGCTTTGGCACTAAAACTGAGGAACCCGTGATCCCACGGGGGGTGTATAGGCAGAAGGGGAGGGGCCTTACACTTTTTAGTGTAATGCTTTGTGTGGCCTCCGGAGGCAGTAGCTATACACCCAATTGTCTGGGTCTCCCAATTGGAGCTAGAAGAAAAGGAATTTACGGTAAGTAAACAAAATTCCCTTCTTTGTTTCTTCGGCGCTCCATTGGGAGACCCAGACGATTGGGTGTATAGCTACTGCCTCCGGAGGCCACACAAAGCATTACACTAAAAAGTGTAAGGCCCCTCCCCTTCTGGCTATACACCCCCAGTGGGATCACTGGCTCACCAGTTTTCTGCTTTGTGCGAAGGAGGTCAGACATCCACGCATAGCTCCACTGTTTAGTCAGCAGCAGCTGCTGACTATGTCGGATGGAAGAAAAGTGGGCCCATATGGGGTCCCCAGCATGCTCCCTTCTCACCCCACTTGCGGTTTGTAAGGTTGAGGTACCCATTGCGGGTACGGAGGCTGGAGCCCACATGCTGTTTTCCTTCCCCATCCCCCCTCAGGGCTCTGGGTGAAGTGGGATCTTACAGGTCTCCAGGCACTGAGACCGGGCTCCATCCACAGACCCAGAGAACCTGCTGGATATGGAGCTGAGTATCGTCAGGGACAGGCCCTGCTACATTAAGGTACTCTGTGTCCCCGGGCAAGCGCGCACACACACACCAGCATTGCTGGGAGTGTTAGTGCGCCGGGGGCAACAGCGCAGAGCGCTCGTGCTATTAGTCACTACAGCTTTGCTGAGTGACTTTATGTATTGGGAACTGCCGCGCCGGCCGTTGCTGGGTGTTTTTTACACTGTGGCGCGGCTGGGACTTGTGGTGCGCCGGGGACTTCCGCGCTGGCCGTGCACATGGCCGGCCGCGCTTATTACTCGAGTCCCCGGCTTTGCGGCCTAGTTTTCGTTTCGTTCCCGCCTCCAGCCCTGCCAGTCAGGGGAGAGGCGGGACGCTGTACAGACAGTCAGCGCCGAGGGCTGGAGTCTGCTTTGCATTCTCCAGCCCCCTTCACTGGACACAGTGGGACGCCAGTTTCCCGCTCTTGTCTGGGGCACGCCCACGGCCCGCCCCTCGTCACACGAGCTGGAGAAGGACGCCGGCAGCCATTACTGCACGCCGTCCGAGCTGGGGAACGGAGACATGCTCTGGGCAACCAACACAGGGCTCTGGCGACCACACACCCGCGTTATAGGCGGGCGGTAAGCAGCACCTGAAGTGCTGACCCCACTAACTACCGAAGTGTCCATTTGTATTTTATGCTTGTATGCTATACACTGCACTGTAGGTCGCTATCTTTGGCTATATGCCCTTCTAGATGGCGAGATAACAGCAGCAAAAACGCAAGGGTGCTAAGGCACAGGTTTTCTAGGCTGCTTGTATTGCATGGCTGAAGTGTTCATTTGTACTTATGCTTGTATGCTATACATTGCACTGTACGGTCGCTACTCTTGGCTATATTCTCCTAGAGGGCTGGACAACAGCAGCAAAAAAGCATGGGTGCCAAGGCACAGGCTTTATAGGCTGCTTGTACTGCATGTGCTGAAGTGTTCATTTGTATATATGCTTGTATGCTATACATTGCACTGTACGGTCGCTACTCTGGGCTATATTCTCCTAGATGGCTGGACAACAGCAGCAAAAAAGCAAGGGTGCCAAGGCACAGGCTTTCTATGCTGCTTGTATTGCATGTGCTGAAGTGTTTATGCTTGTATGTTGTACATTGCATAGATGACTAGAATACAGCAGCAAAAAAGCAACACAGGCTTTCTATGCTGCTTTTCCTGCAGATACTGTTCCACTGGCAGGTTTTTCACTGACCCCCATTGTGGGCAATGCTCCCCTGTAGCACTTGGTCAGCCGGGGTCTCTACTAGAAGTGGCCAAAGAAACCACCTGTGAACCCTGTCCAGGGACAGGGACGGAGATTGTCATGGGATGGAGACTTTGCACTCCAGACAGGCCATGGGCAATCTTGATTAATGCTCCCTGGCCACCCTCATTTGGAACGTACTCAGTACTCCGGGGGGGTCCCAGGCATTCCAGGGTGAAGGCTCTGACACGGACGGCAGCCCCAGACAGCCTAAGCTAGCTCGCTGGGTACGACACTCGGCTTCATCACTGGTCAAGGTCCCAGCAGGACGACTCTCTGTATGATGAGGCAGACGTAGCTGATCAGGGCTTTGGTCCTGACACCGCTCTCAATCCGGATACACCGGATGGTGACGCCATAGTGAATGATCTTATAGCGTCCATCAATGGAATGTTGCATATTGCTCCCTCAGCTCCCCCAGTGGAGGAGTCAGCTTCACAGCAGGAGAAATCCTTTTTCAGTACTCATGCGTAGATTGAGTACTTTTTCTGACCACGCTGACTTCAGAGCCGCAGTTCAGAAACACCACGCTTACCAGATAAACGTTTTTCTCCAAACGTATTAAGGATGCACGTTATCCCTTTACCCTGATGTGGTGCAGCCCTGGACCCAGGGTCCAAGGGTGGATCCCCCAATCTCCAGGCTTGCGGCTAGATCCATAGTTGCAGTGGAGATGGGAATTCACTTAAAGATGCCATTGACAGACAGATAGACCTCCGGTTGAAATCTGTCTGTGAAGCTATCAGCGTGTCGGTTGCTCCGGCATTCGCAGCCGTATGGGCACCCTAACCTTTTTCAGCTGGTCTTGCGCAGCTGCTCTTGAGCACATGTACATCTGTGCCGCAGGTGGTGTCCTTAACCTCGCAATGTCTGCATTGCGACTTACCCTTGTAATGCTGTCCTGGGGGGACAGTCGAGGTTGGTCCTTCCCAGGCTCGGGCAAGTCCCAATTGTACTCGTCTAAAAGGGCTCAAAAGGCTCAGAGGGGCTCAGATTCCGGCCGGGCTCATTCACGCCCAAGGAAGGCAGCAGGAGGAACCGCTACCAAGGCGATCTCCTCATGTATTTCAGCTCTCTCTCCCCGCATCCGCGGTTGGTGGCAGAATCTCCCGCTTCTGGGTACATTTAGCTGCCACAGGTCACAGACCGGTGGGTGAGAGACATTGTGTCTCACGTGTACAGGATAGAACTCTGTTCTCGTCCTCCGGCTCGATTCTTCAGAACTTCAACCCCCCCCCCCCACCGAGCCGAGGCTCTTCTGCAGGCAGAAGGAGTGGTAATCCCTGTTCCTCTTCAGGAACAAGACACGGTTTTTTCCTCCAATCTTATTGGGGTGCCAAAAAAGGGTGGCTTTTTCCGTTCCGTTCTGGACCTAAAACTGCTCACCAAGCACGTGAAGGCCGGGCGGTTCCGGATGTAACCCTCCGCTCCGTCATTGCCTCAATGTCTCAAGGAGATTTTCCTAGCATCAATAGACATCAGGATGCTTATCTCCTCGTGCCGATTGCTCCAGAGCACCAGCGTTTGCTACGTTTCGTTATTGAAGACGAGCATCTTCAGGGCGTAGCCCTGCCCTTCGGTCTGGCGACAGCCCTACGGGTTTTCACCAAGTTCAGGGCAGCAGTGGGAGCAGTCCTGCACTCTCAGGGTCACTCTGTGATCCTTACTGGACGATCCACTTGTCAAGGCACCCTCTCAAGAGGCATGCCGACACAGCCTGAACGTGGCGCTGGAGACTCTCCAGAGTTTCGGGTGGATCATCAACTTTTCAAGGTTACATCGGGCACCGACCCAATCGCTGACATATCTGGGCATGGAGTTTCACACCCCCTCAGCGATAGTGAAGCTTCCGCTGGACAGGCAGCGTTCACTACAGACGGGGGTGCAGTCTCTCCTTCAAGGCCAGTCACACCCCTTAAGACGCCTCATGCAGAGGCAGTCACTTTCGCGCAGTTTCACTGCGCCCACTTCAATGGGACATGCTTTGCCAATGGGTTGGGGAGTCGACGTCCCTAGAAAGGAACGTTTCCCTTCTCAGACGGTCAAGGACTCTCTCCAGAGGAGTCCATCCTTCAGATCAATGTTCTGGAAATCTGGGCAGTGCATCTTGCCCTTCAAGCCTTCCAGCAGTGGCTGGAAGGAAAACAGATCCGAATTCAGTTGGACAATTCCACAGCGGTGGCAGACATCGCCCACCAAGGCGGAACACGCATCGCCAAGCCTACCAGGCAATCCGGCGGATTCTGATGGGGGTGGGGGACAGAGCATCCACCATATCCGCAGTTCACATCCCGGGCGTAGAAAATTGGGAAGCAGACTTCCTCAGTCGCCTGGGCATGGACGCAGGGGAATGGCCTCTGCACCCAGTATGGTATCAGGAAATCTGTAGCCGCTGGAGGATGCCGGACGTCGACCTAATGGCGTCTCGGCACAACAACAAGGTCCCGACTTTCATGGCGCGGTCTCACGAGCAAAGAGCTCTGGCGGCAGGCGCCCTAGTTCAGGATTGGTCGCAGTTCCAGCTACCCTATGTGTTTCCTACTCTGGCACTGTTGCCCAGAGTGCTACGCAAGCTCAGCTCCGCTTGCCGCCGCGCCATCCCCGTCGTCCCAGACTGACCGAGGAGGTCGTGGTCCCGGATCTGTGGCATCTCACGGTCGGCCAACCGTGGGCACTCTCAGACCGGCCAGACTTACTGTCCCAAGGGCCGTTCTTTCCACTGAATTCTACGGCCCTGATCCGGACTGTGTGGCCATCGAGTCCGAGATCCTAGCGTCTTCAGGATTATCTCAAGACGTCATTGCCACCATGAGACGGGCTAGGAAGCCGACGTCTGCCAAAATCTCCCACAAGACGTGGAAGTTATTCTTATCTTGGTGCTCTGCTTAGGGAGTGTCTCCCTGGCCATTTGCATTGTCTCCTTTTTCCCCCCTTCCTGCATCTGGATTGGGAAAAGGTTTGTCGCTCGGCTCCCTTAAAGGACAAGTCGCAGCGCTGTCGGTATTCTTTCAGAAGCGCCTAGTACGACTTCCTCAGGTACGCACGTTCCTGCAGGGGGATTATCACATTGTCCCTCCGTACAAGAGGCCGTCAGACCCATGGGATCTGCACAGGGTATTAATTGCTCTCTAGGAGCCGCCCTTCGAGCCTCTGAGGGTTGTTTTCACTTTCTCGACTTTCACAGAAAGTGGCCTTTCTGGTAGCGGTCACGTCTCTTCGGAGAGTGTCAGAACTAGCAGCGCGGTCATCTACAGCTCCCTTCCTGGTGTTCACCAAGATAAGGTAGTGCTGCGTCCGATCCCAGAGTTTCTCCCTAAGGTGGTATCCCCTTTTTATCACAATCAGGATATCTCCTTACCTTCCTTTTATCCATTTCATCGATATGTAATGGCTTTGCATTGTTGGATCTGGTGTAGAGCACCCAGAATCTACATTCCCGCACGGCGCTCCTGCGCCGCTCGGATGCACTCTTTGTCCTTGTCACTGGTCAGCGCAAGGGATCGCAGGCTGCAACATCCACCTTGGCTCAATGGATCAAGGAACCAATCCTTGAAGCCTACCGTTCTACTGGGCTTCCGGTTTCATCAGGGCTGAAGGCCCATTCTACCAGAGCCGTGGGTGCGTCCTGGGCATTACGGCACCAGGCTACGGCTCAACAGGTGTGCCAGGCAGCTACCTGGTCGAGTCTGCACACTTTCACCAAACATTATCAGGTGCATACCTATGCTTAGGCGGACGCCAGCCTAGGTAGAAGAGTCCTGCAGGCGGCAGTTGCCTCCCCGTAGGGGAAGGCTGTCTTGCAGCTCTAACATGAGGTATTTCTTTACCCACCCAGGGACAGCTTTTGGACGTCCCAATCGTCTGGGTCTCCCAATGGAGCGCCGAAGAAGAAGGGAATTTTGTTAATTACCGTAAATTCCTTTTCTTCTAGCTCCTATTGGGAGACCCAGCACCCGCCCTGTTGTCCTTCGGGATTTTTGGTTGTTTTCGGGTACACATGTTGTTCATCTTGCATGGTTTTCAGTTCTCCGATGTTACTTCGGAGTGAATTTGTTTAAACCAGTTATTGGCTTTCCTCCTTCTTGCTTTTGCACTAAAACTGGTGAGCCAGTGATCCCACTGGGGGTGTATAGCCAGAAGGGGAGGGGCCTTACACTTTTTAGTGTAATGCTTTGTGTGGCCTCCGGAGGCAGTAGCTATACACCCAATCGTCTGGGTCTCCCAGTAGGAGCTAGAAGAAAAGGAATTTACGGTAAGTAACAAAATTCCCTTCTTTCCTTACTGCTTGAAATTAAAATTATGGCGCAAATCACCCATTGTATGTTGCCTCTAGGGTCCTTGTTGATTGGCTAGGTGCAGAAGCTTTAAAGGGAACCTGTCAGGTCAAAAAAGCGTTCTGACCTACAAGCAGGAGCCTGTGTGAGCTGATAACCCCTTCCTACCCATCCCTGTGTTGTTATATTTTGTAATATGAAAGTAATAAAATACGTTTTATTACTTTCATATGTCCTATGTAAATAGCATAGGTCTCTAGCCGCATGGGTGTCTCATCGCCCTGTGGGGGTCTACATGCTTTCCATGGCATGCGCTCCTGTGAGAGTGATACCATGGATTTACATGATCGACGTCACTTCTGCAGCTTCAGAATCTCGCGTGCGTACCATTCTCGTCGCCTTCTCATCCTGGCGCTTGCTTCTCGGCTTCTGACGCGCACTGCGCATGACCGGAACTGTAGGCGTCTTCTGAGCATGCGCAGTGCGCGTCAGAAGCCAACACGCAAAGACCAGGATGAGGCGGCGAGAATGGTAAGTGTGCGCACACGCGCGAAATTCTGAAGTAGCGATGGGCACGCCGCTGATGTAAATCCATGGTATCACGCCCACAGAGACCTCTGCTATTTACATAGGACATATGAAAGTAAACATTATTTTATTACTTTCATATTACACAATCTAACAATACAGGGATGGGTAGGAAGGGGTTAATAGCTCACACAGGCTCCTGCTTGTAGGTCAGGACGCTTTTTTGACCTGACAGGTTCCCTTTAAGGTCGGGTTTAGGCAAATGTTTCAAATATTGGGCCAGTCAGACGTGACCGGATCCTTATACAGCCCCATGCACTAGCCAAGTGCAGGAGCTGCTGGCCATCACACGCACTTCTCTAGGCCATGTATAGAGAGTTGTGGACTGTCCAGAGTCTGATTACTGAACCTGGCCTACGAGGGGGCTCAATCACAAGTCAGTTTTCCCTAGACTGTCGACTGACACATCTTATATTATTTACATGTCACAGAAATTGACATGTCCCACTTTTCATTTGTGGACCAACCTCACCCATTTATGATATTACGGTTGTCAGTGTGTGCTCTGATTTTTCATTGATGGCTGGGAAAAGCTTATATCATCCAAAAATGTATGTAAATATATATTGTAATTTTCTTCAGCGCTCTATTGGGAGACCCAGACGATTGGGGTATAGCTACTGCCCTCTGGAGGCCACACAAAGCACTACATTAAAAGTGCAAGGCCCCTCCCCCTCTGGCTATACCCCCCCGTGGTATCACGGGTTCTCCAGTTTTAGCTTTGTGTGCGAAGGAGGTCAGACATTCCATGCATAGCTCCACAGATTTTAGTCAGCAGTAGCTGCTGACGGTTTCGGATGGAAGAAAAGAGGACACATATAGTGTCCCCAGCATGCTCCCTTCTCACCCCTGGATGGTGTTGTAAGGTTGAGGTACCTATTGCTGGTACAGGGCTGGAGCCTGACATGCTGTTTTCCTTCCACATCCCCTTGTAGGGCTCTGTGGAAGTGGGATCCTGCCGGCCTCTCAGCTCTGATGCCGGGCTCCATCCACAGACCCATTAGAACCTGATGGATTCGGAGCAGGAGTACGATCAGGGACAGGGCCCTGCATCTTACAGGTACTCTGTGTCCCCGGCAGGCACAGACACACTCCGGGCTGGCTGGGTGTTATAGTGCGCCGGGGACCGCAACGTGGAGTTGGTGTCCCTACAGATTACTGGGGGATTGTTTGGTTTGGGAACGCAGCGCCGACCCCCTCTGGACCGGGCGGCGCTGCTGTGACTTGTGGTGCGCCGGGGATCCGCCGTCCGCGCTTTTACGGCGGCGGCGGTTATAACTTTAGTCCCCGGCTTTTTGGGCCTAGGACGCCGGCAGCTCCGTTTCGTTCCCGCCCCCACCCTGTCATTCAGGGTAGGGGAGAGACGCTGTTCGCAAGCAGCGACGAGGGCTGGAGCCTGATTTACATGCTCCAGCCCTCACACTATGCACAGAGGGAAGCAGGCTTCCCGCTCTTGGCCAGGAACGCCCAGGGCCCGCCCCCCTTCCTCTCTCGAGACGCCGGCAGCCATTACATGCATGCCTGGCTGGAGGAAGGACGCAAGGCTCTGGGAGACCTGGACTAGGGGCTATCTGGCGACCACACACCCGCTTTTTAAGCGGGCGGTAAGCGATTTTTCTGTGCTGGTCCCTCTAGTGCCTCACTGTGTATCAGTGTACTGGATACAGTTATATAGATATTGTATTTCTTGCACTGTGAGGTGCGCTTCTGGCTGCATATCCCAGATCGCTCTGTGGAAGCAGCAACATGTCATCCTCAAAACGCAAGGCGGCCAAGGCAAAAAGGGCTGTGTATACTGCGTGTGCTGCATGTGGGGCTAATCTACCAGCAGGCTCTGATGACCCCCATTGTGTGCAATGCTCCGACCCGGTGCTGCTTCGCCAGCTGGAGTCAGGAGAGGTGGCGACCCAGGCTGAGACGCTTGTAAGTTCTGCCCCGGTGACAGGGACGGACTTTGCAGTTTTTGCAGATAATATGTCTGTATCTATGGCAAAAATCCTTGAGACCTTGCAATCTATGCATGGGGCTCAGTCTCTGGGCACGGCGAGGCCTCTGTCCTCAGGTCCCCCTTACTTGGAATGTATCCAGCCCACAGGGGGGTCCCCGGCTTCACAGGCCGAGGATTATGACTCAGATGATGGCCCCAGCCACCCTAAGCGAGCTCGCTGGGAAAGACCCTCGACGTCTTCACACTGCTCAGGGTCTCAGCGCAATCAGTCTCCCTGTGATGTGTCTGATGAGAGTGATCAGGAATCCACTCCTGGAACCCCTCTCAACCTGGATACCCCGGATGGGGATGCCATGGTAGACGACCTTATCTCAGCCATCAATAGGCTGTTGGATATTTCTCCCCCAGCCCCTTCAGCAGAAGAGGCGGCTGCGGAGCAGGAAAAGTTTCGTTTCCTTTATCCCAAGCGTAAATTGAGTGCTTTGTTAGATCACTCTGACTTCAGAGAATCAATCCAGAAGCACGACGCTCACCCAGAAAGGCGTTTCTCTAAACGATCTAAAGATACGCGTTTCCCTTTCCCCCCTGAGGTGGTCAAGCGCTGGACACAGTGTCCAAAGGTAGACCCCCCGATTTCCAAACTTGCAGCTAGATCCATAGTTGCAGTGGAGGATGGCGCTTCACTTAAAGATGCCAATGACAGACAGATGGACCTTTGGTTAAAATCTGTCTATGAAGCTATAGGCGCGTCGTTTGCTCCGGCATTCGCAGCCGTATGGGCACTCCAGGCTATTTCAGCTGGCTTAGCAAAAGTGGATGCTATCATGCATCCAGCAGTGCCGCAAGTGGCGCACCTTACCACGCAGATGTCGGCGTTTGCGTCTTACGCTATCAATGCGGTCCTAGAATCTACCAGTCGCACCTCAATGGCGTCCGCCAATTCGGTTGTTTTGCGCAGAGCCTTGTGGTTAAAGGACTGGAAAGCAGATGCTGGTTCCAAAAAATGTTTAACCAGTTTGCCTTTGTCTAGAGAGAGACTGTTTGGCGAGCCATTGGCTGACATCATTAAACAGTCCAAGGGTAAAGACTCCTCTTTACCACAACCCAGAACACCCAAACCTCAGCAGAAAAAGTGGCAGCAGAGGTTTCAGTCCTTTCGAGGTTCGGGCAAGACACCATTTACCTCGTCCAAAGGGACTCAGAGGACGCAAAGAAACTCAGATTCGTGGCGGACTCACACACGCCCCAAGAAAGCAAATGGAGGTACCGCTTCCAAAGCGGCTACCTCATGACTTCCAGCCCCCCCCCTCCGCATCGCCGGTCGGGGGCAGGCTCTCCCGCTTTTCCGGCATTTGGATGTCACAGGTCAAAGACCGGTGGGTGACGGACATTTTGTCTCGCGGGTACAGAATCGAGTTCAATTCTCGTCCTCCAGCTCGGTTCTTCAGAACCTCCCCACGGCCAGACCGAGCAGATGCTCTGCTGCAGGCGGTGGATTCCCTAAAAGCGGAAGGAGTGGTTATCCCAGTCCCTCCTCAGGAACAAGGGCAAGGGTTTTACTCCAATCTCTTTGTGGTTCCAAAAAAGGACGGCTCGTTCCGTCCTGTTCTGGACCTAAAACGGCTCAACAAACATGTGCACGCCAGGAGGTTCCGGATGGAAACCCTCCGCTCTGTCATTGCCTCAATGTCCAGAGGAGACTTCCTTGCCTCAATAGACATCAAGGATGCTTATCTCCACGTGCCAATTGCTACAGAACATCAACGTTTTCTACGTTTTGTGATAGGAGACGACCATTTTCAGTTCGTAGCTCTTCCATTTGGTCTGGCGACAGCCCCACGGGTCTTCACCAAGGTCATGGCGGCGGTGGTAGCAGTCTTGCACTCTCAGGGTCACTCGGTGATTCCTTACCTAGACGACTTATTGGTCAAAGCTCCCTCTCAGGAGGCATGCCAACTCAGTCTGAATGCTACGCTGGAGACTCTACAGTCTTTCGGATGGATCATCAACTTTCCAAAGTCGATCCTATCACCGACTCAGTCACTAACGTATCTTGGCATGGAGTTTCATACTCTAGCAGCGATAGTGAAGCTTCCGCTGGACAAGCAGCGGTCACTACAGACAGGGGTGCAATCTCTCCTGCAGGGCCAGTTGCATCCCTTGCGGCGCCTCATGCATTTCCTAGGGAAGATGGTGGCAGCCATGGAAGCAGTTCCCTTTGCGCAGTTTCATCTGCGCCCACTTCAATGGGACATTCTCCGCCAATGGGACGGGAAGTCAACGTCCCTGGACAGGAAAGTCTCGCTTTCCCAGACGGCCAAAGACTCTCTACAATGGTGGCTCCTTCCCACATCATTGTCTCAGGGAAGATCCTTCCTGCCCCCATCCTGGGCAGTAGTCACGACAGATGCGAGTCTGTCAGGGTGGGGAGCAGTATTTCTCCACCACAGGGCTCAGGGGACGTGGACTCCGCAGGAGTCCACCCTTCAGATCAATGTTCTGGAGATCAGAGCAGTGTATCTTGCTCTACTGGCCTTCCAACAGTGGCTGGAAGGAAAGCAGATCCGAATCCAATCGGACAACTCCACAGCGGTGGCATACATCAACCACCAAGGAGGGACGCGCAGTCGGCAAGCCTTCCAAGAAGTCCGGCGCATTCTAATGTGGGTGGAGGACAGAGCATCCACCATATCCGCGGTTCACATCCCAGGCGTAGAAAACTGGGAAGCAGACTTCCTCAGTCGCCAGGGCATGGACGCAGGGGAATGGTCCCTTCACCCGGACGTGTTTCAGGAAATCTGTCGCCGCTGGGGAGTGCCGGACGTCGACCTAATGGCATCCCGGCACAACAACAAGGTCCCGGCATTCATGGCGAGGTCGCGCGATCAAAGAGCTCTGGCGGCAGACGCCTTGGTTCAAGATTGGTCGCAGTTTCAGCTCCCATACGTGTTTCCGCCTCTGGCGCTCTTGCCCAGAGTGCTACGCAAGATCAGATCCGAGTGCAGCCGCGTCATACTCGTCGCTCCAGACTGGCCGAGGAGGTCGTGGTATCCGGATCTGTGGCATCTCACGATCGGTCGACCGTGGTCACTGCCAGACCGACCAGACTTACTGTCCCAAGGGCCGTTTTTCCATCAGAATTCTGCGGCCCTGAACCTGACTGTGTGGCCATTGAGTCCTGGATCCTAGCATCTGCTGGATTATCTCAGGGAGTCATTGCCACAATGAGACAAGCTAGAAAGTCGAATTCGGCTAAGATCTACCACAGAACGTGGAAGATTTTCTTGTCCTGGTGCTCTGCTCAGGGAGTGTCTCCCTGGCCATTTGCATTGCCCAAGTTTCTTTCCTTCCTGCAATCGGGGTTAGAGAAGGGCTTGTCGCTCAGTTCCCTTAAAGGGCAAGTTTCGGCACTATCCGTGTTTTTTCAGAAGCGTCTAGCACGTCTTCCTAAGGTGCGCACGTTCCTGCAGGGGGTCTGTCATATTGTGCCCCCGTACAAGCGACCGTTAGATCCATGGGATCTGAACAGGGTACTAGTTGCTCTCCAGAAGCCGCCCTTCGAGCCTCTGAAGGAAGTTTCCTTTTCTCGGCTGTCGCAGAAAGTGGCGTTTCTTGTTGCAATCACATCGCTTCGGCGAGTGTCTGAGCTGGCAGCTCTGTCATCTAAGGCTCCCTTCCTGGTGTTCCACCAGGACAAGGTTGTGCTGCGCCCCATTCCGGAGTTTCTCCCTAAGGTCGTATCCTCTTTTCATCTTAATCAGGATATTTCCTTGCCTTCTTTTTGCCCTCATCCGGTTCACCGGTATGAAAAGGCCTTACGTTTGCTAGATCTGGTGAGAGCACTCAGAATCTACATTTCCCGCACGGCGCCCATACGCCGTGCCGATGCACTTTTCGTCCTTGTCGCTGGTCCGCGCAAGGGGTTGCAGGCTTCTAAAGCCACCCTGGCTCGATGGATCAAAGAACCAATTCTAGAGGCCTACCGTTCTGCGGGGCTTCCGGTTCCTTCGGGGCTAAAAGCCCACTCCACCAGAGCCGTGGGTGCGTCCTGGGCATTACGTCACCAGGCTTCGGCTCAACAGGTGTGCCAGGCAGCTACCTGGTCCAGTCTGCACACTTTCACCAAGCATTATCAGGTGCATACCTATGCTTCGGCGGATGCCAGCTTAGGTAGAAGAGTCCTGCAGGCGGCAGTGACACCCCCGTAGGGGAGGGCTGTTTTGCAGCTCTAACATGAGGTATTTATTTACCCACCCAGGGACAGCTTTTGGACGTCCCAATCGTCTGGGTCTCCCAATAGAGCGCTGAAGAAGAAGGGAATTTTGTTACTTACCGTAAATTCCTTTTCTTCTAGCTCTTATTGGGAGACCCAGCACCCGCCCTGTTGTCCTTCGGGATGTTTTTTTGTTGTTTGCGGGTACACATGTTGTTCATGTTGAACGGTTTTTCAGTTCTCCGATGTTATTCGGAGTTAATTTGTTTAAACCAGTTATTGGCTTCCTCCTTCTTGCTTTGGCACTAAAACTGGAGAACCCGTGATACCACGGGGGGGTATAGCCAGAGGGGGAGGGGCCTTGCACTTTTAATGTAGTGCTTTGTGTGGCCTCCAGAGGGCAGTAGCTATACCCCAATCGTCTGGGTCTCCCAATAAGAGCTAGAAGAAAAGGAATTTACGGTAAGTAACAAAATTCCCTTCTTCTTTGTCGCTCCATTGGGAGACCCAGACAATTGGGTGTATAGCTTCTGCCTCCGAAGGCCACACAAAGTATTACACTTTAAAAAGTGTAACCCCTCCCCTCTGCCTATACACCCTCCCGTGCATCACGGGCCCATCAGTTTTTTGCTTTGTGTTGAAGGAGGCACACATTCACGCAAGCTCCACATTTTAGTCAGCAGCAGCTGCTGACTTTATCGGATGGAAGAAAAGAGGGCCCCTAATAGGGCTCCCGGCATGCTCCCTTCTCACCCCACTATTGTCGGCGGTGCTGTTAAGGTTGAGGTACCCATTGCGGGTACAAAGGCTGGAGCCACATGCCGTTTTCCTTCCCCATCCCTTAGAGGCTCTGGGAGAAGTGGGATCCTAACCGGTCACCATGCACTGGGACCGGGCTCCCTCCGCAGCCCCTGGGGGAATCTGACGGACAGGAGACCGGGTATCATCAGGGACAGGCCCTGCTTCTCAGAGGTACTCTGTGTCCCCTTGGGGACGGCGCATAGAGCGCCTGTGTAACAGACGCTGCAGCGGCTGCTGTGTTTTTTGTGTCGCCGGGACTACCGCGCCGACCGCGCCTGTTTGCCGGCCGCGTTACTAAATTTAGTCCCCGGCTTCTGCGGCCTAGTACCATATACTCCCGCCCCCGGGCCTGCCAGTCAGGGGTAAGGGCGGGGCGCTAGACTGGACATCAGCGGTGAGGGCTGGAGCATACTTAGGTATCCTCCTCCCCCCTCACTGAGCACTGTGGGGCACCAGATTCCCGCACTTTATGAGTCACGCCCACGGCTCCCTCCTCCTCTGAGAACGCTGGCAGCCATTGCTATCAGCACTTCTGCCGGTGGAGAACTTCAGACCGAGCTCCACAGCTCTGGGAGGCCCAGGCAGGGAATCTGGTGGACACACAACCGCTGAGGGCGGTCGGTAAGCCGCACCGGTTACTAGGTGCTGGTCCCCCTGGGTGCCGAAGTGTATATATATATCTATATATTGTATACATTTGCTCTGTTCGGCCGCATTATTTGCTTTTGGCTATATACCCTCACTGATTGCTCTAAGAGGAGACAACAGCATGTCGTCCGCAAAAAGCAAGGGTGCCAAGGCACAGGCTTATTTTGCAACCTGTACCTCATGTGCGGCTATGTTACCTGCAGGTTCCACCTACCCTCATTGTGTGCAATGCTCGGCCCCTGTGGCACTCACTCAGCCGGAGCCTCAGGCACTGGTGGGACCCTCGGCTCAGGTAGAACCACCGGCTTCCACTGTCCAGGTGGCAGGGACAGAGTTTGCAGTGTTGGCTGAGAAACTTTCTGAGTCACTTTCACAATCCATGGCTCAGTCTATGGACAGATGGTCTGCTAAGATACTAGAAGCCTTGCACTCCAGACCGGTAACACAGGCCCCGGGCACTGTTGAATCATTGCCCCCAGGCCCCCCTCGGTCGGCGCAGCAAAGTGCTAGGTCCCACGGTGAGGACTCCGACACGGACCGCAGTCCCAGACCGGCTAAGCGGGCTCGCTGGGAACTTCCATCGACTTCATCACACTGCTCAGGGTCTCAGCATGAGGACTCTCTGGAGGATGAAGCGGAGGTCGCAGATCAGGGCTCTGATCCTGACGTTGCCCTCAATCTTGAGACACCTGAAGGAGACGCAATAGTAAATGACCTTATAGCGTCCATCAACCAGGTGCTAGAACTTTCTTCTCCAACTCCACCGATAGAGGAGTCGGCTTCACAGCAGGAGAAACACCAGTTTAGGTTTCCCAAACGTACACGGAGTGCGTTTTTCGATCACTCCAACTTCAGAGATGCGGTCCAGAAGCACCGAGCATTTCCGGACAAGCGCTTTACTAAGCGCCTTAATGACACACGTTACCCCTTCCCCCCCTGACGTAGTTAAGGGTTGGGCTCAGTGTCCCAAGGTGGATCCTCCAGTCTCTAGACTGGCGGCTAGATCCATAGTAGCAGTGGCAGATGGTTCATCGCTCAAGGATGCCACTGACAGGCAAATAGAGCTCCTGATGAAATCCATCTATGAAGCCATAGGCGCGTCGTTTGCTCCGGCATTCGCAGCCGTGTGGGCACTCCAAGCTATCTCAGCTTGTCTGTCTGAGATTAATGCAGTCACACGTGCCTCTACTCCGCAGGTTGTGTCTTTGACTTCTCAGGCGTCGGCGTTTTCGTCCTACGCCATGAACGCCGTCCTGGACTCTGCGAGCCGTACAGTGGTAGCATCCGCCAATTCGGTGGCAGTCCGCAGGGCCATGTGGCTACGCGAATGGAAGGCAGACTCTGCTTCCAAGAAGTTCTTAACCGGCTTGCCATTTTCTGGCGACCGCCTGTTTGGCGAGCAATTGGATGAAATTATTAAACAATCCAAGGGAAAGGACTCGTCCTTACCCCAGTCCAAACCAAACAGACCTCAGCAACGAAAGATACAACAGAGGTTTCGGTCCTTTCGGCCCTCAGACAGGTCCCATTTCTCCACGTCCAACAGGCCACAGAAGGGCCAGAGGAACTCTGATTCATGGCGGTCTAAGTCACGTCCTAAAAAGACCGCCGGAGGAACCGCCCCCAAGGCGGCCTCATGACTTTCGGCCTCCCCAAACCGCATCCTCGGTCGGTGGCAGGCTCTCCCGCTTTTGCGACGCCTGGTGGCCACATGTCCAAGACCGATGGGTGAGAGACATTCTGTCTCACGGTTACAGGATAGAGCTCAGCTCTCGTCCTCCGACTCGTTTCTTCAGAACATCCCCGCCCCCCAAGCGAGCCGATGCACTTTTTCAGGTGGTGGACACTCTGAAGGCAGAAGGAGTGGTGATCCCCGTTCCCCTTCAAGAATGTGGCCGCGGTTTTTACTCAAACTTGATCATTCCGTCCCGTTCTGGACCTCAAACTGCTCAACAGACACGTGAAAACCAGACGGTTCCGGATGGAATCTCTCCGCTCCGTCATCGCCTCGATGTCCCAAGGAGATTTCCTAGCATCAATCGACATCAGGGATGCTTATCTCCACGTGCCGATTGCACCAGAGCATCAGCGCTTCCTGCGTTTCGCCATCGGAGACGAACACCTTCAGTTCGTGGCACTGCCTTTCGGCCTGGCGACAGCCCCACGGGTCTTCACCAAGGTCAT
The DNA here is from genome assembly GCF_048569485.1 of Anomaloglossus baeobatrachus. NCBI lineage: Eukaryota > Metazoa > Chordata > Amphibia > Anura > Aromobatidae > Anomaloglossus > Anomaloglossus baeobatrachus. Next base: position 177,859,713 of record NC_134360.1, on the reverse strand, counting down.
GGCAACAGTGGTGGCGGTCCTACACTCTCAGGGACACTCGGTGATCCCTTACTTAGACGATCTTCTAGTCAAGGCACCCTCCCGGGTGGCATGCCAACACAGCCTGAACACTGCTCTGGAGACTCTCCAGAGGTTCGGGTGGATGATCAATTTCCCAAAGTCAAAATTGACACCGACCCAATCGCTAACTTACCTCGGGATGGAGTTTCATACTCTCTCAGCGATAGTGAAGCTACCGCTGGACAAGCAGCGTTCACTACAGACAGGGGTGCAATCTCTCCTTCGAGCACAGTCGCACCCCTTGAGGCGCCTCATGCACTTCCTAGGGAAGATGGTGGCAGCAATGGAGGCAGTTCCCTTTGCGCAGTTTCATCTGCGTCCACTTCAATGGGACATTCTCCGCAAATGGGACAGGAGGTCGACGTCCCTCGACAGGAACGTCTCCCTTTCTCGGGCAGCCAAAACCTCTCTTCAGTGGTGGCTTCTTCCCACTTCTTTGTCGAAGGGAAAATCCTTCCTGCCCCCATCCTGGGCTGTGGTCACGACGGACGCGAGTCTGTCAGGGTGGGGAGCGGTCTTCCTCCACCACAGGGCTCAGGGAACCTGGACTCCGACAGAGTCCTCCCTTCAGATCAATGATCTGGAGATAAGGGCAGTGTATCTAGCCCTAAAGGCGTTCCAGCTGTGGCTGGAGGGCAGGCAGATCCGAATTCAGTCGGACAACGCCACGGCGGTTGCGTACATCAACCACCAAGGCGGCACACGCAGTCGTCAAGCCTTCCAAGAAGTTTGGCGGATTCTGCTGTGGGCGGAAGCCACAGCCTCCACCATCTCCGCAGTTCACATCCCGGGCGTAGAAAACTGGGAAGCAGACTTTCTCAGTCGCCAGGGCATGGACGCAGGGGAATGGTCTCTTCACCCGGACGTGTTTCAAGAGATCTGTTGCCGCTGGGGAACGCCGGACGTCGACCTAATCGCGTCTCGGCACAACAACAAAGTCCCAGCATTCATGGCACGGTCTCAAGATCACAGAGCTCTGGCGGCAGACGCATTAGTTCAGGATTGGTCGCAGTTTCGACTGCCTTATGTATTTCCTCCTCTGGCACTGCTGCCCAGAGTGTTACGCAAGATCAGGTCCGACTGCCGCCGCGCCATCCTCATCGCCCCAGACTGGCCGAGGAGGTCGTGGTACCCGGATCTGTGGCATCTCACGGTGGGTCAACCGTGGGCACTACCAGACCGACCAGACTTGCTGTCTCAAGGGCCATTTTTCCATCTGAATTCTGCGGCCCTCAACCTGACTGTGTGGCCATTGAGTCCTGGATCCTAGCGTCTTCAGGGTTATCTCAAGAGGTCATTGCCACTATGAGACAGGCCAGGAAACCAACGTCCGCCAAGATCTACCACAGGACGTGGAGGATCTTCTTATCCTGGTGCTCTGATCAGGGTTTTACTCCCTGGCCGTTTGCCTTGCCCACTTTTCTGTCTTTCCTTCAATCCGGAATGGACAAGGGTTTGTCTCTTGGCTCTCTCAAGGGACAAGTATCGGCGCTTTCTGTGTTTTTTCAAAAGCGTCTAGCCAGGCTTCCGCAGGTCCGCACGTTCCTGCAGGGGGTTTGCCACATAGTCCCACCTTACAAGCGTCCGCTAGAACCCTGGGATCTTAACAGGGTGCTAACGGCTCTTCAGAAACCACCTTTCGAGCCGATGCGGGATGTCTCTCTATCACGCCTTTCGCAGAAGGTGGTCTTCCTAGTGGCAGTCACATCTCTTCGGAGAGTGTCTGAGCTAGCAGCGCTGTCATGTAAAGCCCCCTTCCTGGTGTTTCACCAGGATAAGGTGGTTCTGCGTCCGGTCCCGGAATTTCTCCCTAAGGTGGTATCCCCTTTTCATCTCAATCAGGATATCTCCTTACCTTCCTTTCTTTGTCGCTCTATTGGGAGACCCAGACAATTGGGTGTATAGCTACTGCCTCCGGAGGCCACACAAAGTATTACACTTAAAAGTGTAAGGCCCCTCCCCTTCTGCCTATACACCCCCCGTGGGATCACGGGCTCCTCAGTTTTCATGCTTTGTGCGAAGGAGGTCAGACATCCACGCATAGCTCCACTGTTTAGTCAGCAGCAGCTGCTGACTATGTCGGATGGAAGAAAAGAGGGCCCATACTAGGGCCCCCAGCATGCTCCCTTCTCACCCCACTTTTGTCGGCGGTGTTTGTTAAGGTTGAGGTACCCATTGCGGGTACGGAGGCTGGAGCCCACATGCTGCTTTCCTTCCCCATCCCCTTAGGGCTCTGGGTGAAGTGGGATCTTATCGGTCTCCAGGCACTGAGGCCGTGCTCCATCCACAGCCCCTGGGAATCTGCTGGACATGGAGCTGAGTATCCTCAGGGACATGGCCCTGCTACGTTGAGGTACTCTGTGTCCCCATAAAGGGGACCGCGCACAGACACACGGCAGCACTGCTGGGTGTGTTAGTGCGCCAGGGATGGCGGCGCTGCCCGCACTGGTGCCATCGCACACTACAGCGTGCTGGGTGTGTTAGAGTATTGGGGGACTGCCGCGCTAACCGCCGCTGCCATTTTTATCTCCGGCGCGGCTGGGACTTGTGGTGCGCCGGGGACTTCCGCGCCGACCAGGGCTTATATGCCGGGCCGCGCTTATCACTCTAGTCCCCGGCTTTTGCGGCCTACTCTCACTTCGTTACCGCCCACTGGCCTGCCAGTCAGGGTAAGGGCGTGACGCTGCACAGCACGGCAGCGCTGAGAGATGGAGCATGCTTTGCATACTCCACCCCTCTCACTGTACACCGTGTGAAACCGGATTCCCGCACTTTCTGGGGCACGCCCACGGCCTCCTCCTCTACACAGGACGCCGGCAGCCATTCATGTCAGTTTTTTCTGTGACTGAGAAAAGAGACAAGTTTGGGAAGACTCTGGCAGGGATTCTGGTGGTCACACAACTGCTGTGAGCGGGCGGTAACCAGCACCTGTGGTGCTGACCCCACTAGTGCCGAAATGCACATATAGATATATGCTTGTACGCTATACATTGCACTGTTCGGTCGCACTTTTGTATTTTGGCTATATACCCTCCTTGATTGTTCGGGGGAGATAACAGCATATCGTCTGTGAAAAACAAGGGTGCAGAAGCACAGGTTTTCTATGCAGCCTGTACAGCATGTACGGCTATACTGCCGGCAGGTTCCACGGACCCCAATTGTATGCAATGCTCGGCCCTTGTGGAGCTTACTCAGCCGGAGTCTCTGCTAATGGTCCAGGTGATGGGGACGGAGTTTGCAGTATTTACTTCAGACTTTCTGAGACTATGGCTAAGATACTAGAAGCCTTGCAGTCCAGACCGGTCCCTCAGACCATGGGCTCTGTTGATTCATTGCCCCTGGTCCCCCCCCCCCCAGTTGGTGCAACAAGGTGCTCCTGGAGTGTCCCAGGGATCCCAGGGTGAGGGGTCTGACTCGGACCGCAGTCCCAGACCCCCTAAGCGACCTCGCTGGGAGCATCCCTCGACGTCACCGCATCATTCAGGGTCTCAGCATGGGGACTCTCTCTATGATAAGGCGGAGGTATCTGATCAGGATTCTGATCCTGAGAACGTTCTCTACCTGGATATACCTGATTGTGACACCGTAGTGAACGATCTTACGGCGTCCATCAATCATATGTTGGTTATTTCTCCCTCAGCTCCTACGCCTGAGGAGTCCGCTTCTCAGCAGGAGAAGTTCCGTTTCAGGTTCCCCAAGCGTACATTGAGTACGCTTTCTGGATCACTCTGACTTCAGGGAGGCAGTCCAGAACCACCAGGCTTGTCCAGATATCGTTTTTTCCAAACGCCTTAAGGATACACGTTATCTCTTCCCTTTTGACGTTGTCAAGGGCTGGGTTCAGTGTTCCAATGTGGACCTCCTATCTCCAGCGGCTAAATCCTTAGTTGCAGTGGAAGATATGGCTTCACTCAAAGATGCCACTGACAGACAGATGGAGCTCTGGTTGAAATCCATCTATGAAGCTATTGCCGTGTCTTTGCTCCAGCTTTCGCAGCCGTCTGGGCGCTCCAAGCGGTCTCAGCGGCTCAAGCGCAAATTGAGGCAGTCACACGTATGTCTGCGTCGCAGGCTGCGTCTTTAACATCTCAAACGTCAGCGTTTGCGTCATACGCCATTCATGCTGTCCTGGACTCGGCGAGCCGGAAGGCGGTTGCGTCCGACGATTCAGTGGTAATACGCAGAGCCTTGTGGTTGCGGGAATGGAAGGCAGATTCTGCTTCCAAAAAGTGCCTAACCAGTTTGCCATTCTCTGGCGACCGCTTGTTTGGTGAGCGACTGGATGAATCATCAAACATCCTTTCCTCAGGCTAAACCGATCATACCCCAACAGAGGAGGGGACAGTCGAGGTTTCGGTCCTTGCGGGGCGCAGGCAGGTCCAATTCTCCTCGTCCAAAAGGCCTCAGAAGGATCAGAGGAACTCCGACGCGTGGCGGTCTAAATCACGCCCTAAAAAGACCGCCGGAGGCGCCGCTACCAAGGCGGCTTCCTCATGTCTTACGGCCTCCTCACACCGCATCCTCGCTCGGTGGTAGGCTCTCCCGCTTTTGCGACACCTGGCTGCCACAAGTAAAAGACCGTTGGATGAGAGACATTTTGTCTCACGGTTACAGGATAGAGTTCAGCTCTCGTCTTCCGACTCGATTCTTCAGAACATCTCCGCCTCCCGAGCGAGCCATGGCTCTGCTGCAGGCGGTGGGCATTCTGAAGGCAGAAGGAGTGGTGGTCCCGGTTCCTCTTCAGCAACAGGGACACGGTTTCTACTCCAACCTGTTTGTGGTTCCAAAGAAGGACGGGTCCTTCTGTCCTGTTTTGGACCTAAAACTGTTCAACAAACACGTAAGGACCAGGCGGTTCAGGATGGAATCCCTCCGCTCCGTCATCGCCTCAATGTCCCAAGGAGATTTCCTAGCATCGATCGATATCAGGATGCTTATCTCCACGTACCAATTGCTCCAGAGCATCAGCGCTTCTTGCGCTTCGCCATAGGAGACGAACACCTTCAGTTCGCGGCACTGCCGTTCTGCCTGGCGACAGCCCCAAGGGTTTTCACCAAGGTCATGGCTACAGTAGTTGCGGTCCTCCACTCTCAGGGTCACTCAGTGATACCCTACTTAGACGATCTGCTGGTCAAGGCACCCTCTCAAGAGGCATGCCAACACAGCCTCAACGTTACTCTGGAGATTCTCCAGAGTTTCGGGTGGATCATCAATTTTCCAATGTCAAATCTGACACCGGTCCAATCGCTGACATATCTTGGCATGGAGTTTCTTACTCTTCCAGCGATAGTGAAGCTTCCGCTGGACAAACAGCGGTCGCTACAGACAGGGGTACAATCACTCCTTCAAGGTCGGTCACACCCCTTGAGGCGCCTCATGCACTTCCTGGGGAAGATGGTGGCAGCAATGGAAGCAGTCCCTTTCGCGCAGTTTCACCTGCGTCCTCTTCAATGGGACATCCTACGCAAGTGGGACAGGATGCCGACGTCCATAGACAGGAACGTCTCCCTCTCTCAAGCAACCAAAGCTTCCCTTCGGTGGTGGCTTCTTCCCACCTCATTATCGAAAGGGAAATCTTGCCTAACCCCATCCTGGGCGGTGGTCACGACGGACGCGAGTCTGTCAGGGTGGGGAGCGATCTTTCTCCACCACAGGGCTCAGGGTACGTGGACTCAGCAAGAGTCCTCACTTCAGATCAATGTTCTGGAGATCAGGGCAGTGTATCTTGCCCTAAAAGCGTTCCAACAGTGGCTGGAAGGCAGGCAGATCCGAATTCAGTCGGACAACTCCACAGCGGTGGCTTACATCAACCACCAAGGTGGGACACGCAGTCGGCAAGCCTTCCAGGAAGTCCGGCGGATTCTGCTGTGGGTGGAAGCCACAGCACCCACCATATCCGCAGTTCACATCCCGAGCGTAGAAAACTGGGAAGCAGACTTTCTCAGTCGCCAGGGCATGGATGCAGGGGAATGGTCCCTTCACCCGGACGTGTTTCAGGAGATCTGTTGCCGCTGGGGGATGCCGGACGTCGACCTAATAGCGTCTCAGCACAACAACAAGGTCCCGGCATTCATGGCGCGGTCTCACGATCACAGAGCTCTGGCGGCAGACGCCTTTGTTCAGGATTGGTCGCAGTTTCAACTCCCTTATGCGTTCCCACCTCTGGCACTGTTGCCCAGAGTGTTACGCAAGATCAGGTCCGACTGCCGCCGCGCCATCCCCGTCGCTCCAAAATGGCCAACGAGGTCGTGGTACCCGGATCTGTGGCATCTCACGGTAGGCCAACCGGGGGAACTATCAGACCGACCAGACTTGCTGTCTCAAGGGTCGTTTTTTCCTTCAGAATTCTGCGACCCTCAACCTGATGGAGTGGCCATTGAGTCCTGGATCCTAGCATCTGCAGGGTTATCTCAAGGGGTCATTACCACTATGAGACAGGACAGAAAACACACATCTGCCAAGATCTACCACAGAACGTGGAAGATATTCTTATCTTGGTCCTCTGCTCAGGGAGTTTCTCCCTGGCCAATTGCCTTGCCTACTTTCTTTCCTTCCTGCAATTCGGTTGGAAAAAGGTTTGTCGCTCGGTTCCCTTAACGGACAAATCTCAGCGCTCTCTGTATTTTTTTCAGAAGCGCCTAGCAAGACTACCTCAGGTACGCACGTTCCTGCAGGGGGTTTGCCGCTTAGTCCTTCCTTACAAACGACTGTTAGAACCCTGTGATTTGAACAGGGTGCTGATGGTTCTGCAGAAACCACCATTCGAGCCTATGAGGGATTTTTCTCTCTCACGCCTTTCGCAGAAAGTGGTTTTCCTAGGGGCAGTCACTTCACTTCGGAGAGTGTCTGTCGGGGCAGCATTGTCGTGCAAAGTCCCCTTCCCGGTGTCTCACCAGGTCAAGGGGTTCTGCGTCCGGTTCCGGAATTTCTCCCCAAGGTGGAATCCCCCCTTTCATCTCAATCAGGGTATCCGTACCCTCTGTATTTCTTCATCCAGTTCACCAATGTGAAAAGGATTTGCACGTGATTAGATCTGGTGAGAGCACTCAGACTCTTCATCGATCGTACGGCGTCCCTGCGCCGCTCGGAAGCACTCTTGTCCTTGTCGCTAGCCAGCGTAAAGGGTCACAGGCTTCCAAATCAAGACTGGCTCGGTGGTTCAAGGAACCAATTCTCTAGCTTATCGTTCTGCTGGGCTTACGGTTCCCTCAGGGCTGAAGGTCCATTCTACCAGAGCGGTGGATGCGTCCTGGGCTTGAGGCACCAGGCTACGGCTCAGCAGGTGTGTCAGGCGGCTACCTGGTCCAGCCTCCACACTTTCACGAAACACTGTCAGGTGCATACCTATGCTTCGGCGGATGCCAGCATAGGCAGACGAGTCCTTCAGTCGGCGGTTGCCCACCTGTAGAAAGGGGCCGTTTTACGGCTCTATTACGAGGTATTATTTTACCCACCCAGGGATTGCTTTTGGACATCCCAATTGTCTGGGTCTCCCAATAGAGCGACAAAGAAGAAGGGAATTTTGTTTACTTACCGTAAATTCCTTTTCTTCTAGCTCTAATTGGGAGACCCAGCACCCGCCCCTGTTTTTTTGTATACACATGTTGTTCATGTTGAATGGTTTCAGTTCTCCGATATTCCTTCGGATTGAATTTGCTTAAACCAGTTTATTGGCTTTCCTCCTTCTTGCTTTTGCACTAAAACTGAGGAGCCCGTGATCCCACGGGGGGTGTATAGGCAGAAGGGGAGGGGCCTTACACTTTTAAGTGTAATACTTTGTGTGGCCTCCGGAGGCAGTAGCTATACACCCAATTGTCTGGGTCTCCCAATTAGAGCTAGAAGAAAAGGAATTTACGGTAAGTAAACAAAATTCCCTTCTTTGCCCTCATCCAGTTCACCAATGTGAAAAGGATTTGCACTTGTTAGATCTCGTGAGAGCACTCAGGCTCTACATTTCTCGCACGGCGCCCCTGCGCCGTTCTGATGCGCTCTTTGTCCTTGTCGCTGGCCAGCGTAAGGGGTCGCAGGCTTCCAAGTCAACCTTGGCTCGGTGGATCAAGGAACCGATTCTTGAAGCCTACCGTTCTTCTGGGCTTCCGATTCCTTCACGGCTGAAAGCCCATTCTACCAGAGCCGTAGGTGCGTCCTGGGCATTGCGGCACCAGGCTACGGCTCAGCAGGTGTGTCAGGCGGCTACCTGGTCGAGTCTGCACACTTTCACGAAACACTATCAGGTGCATGCCTATGCTTCGGCAGATGCCAGCCTAGGTAGGCGAGTCCTTCAGGCGGCGGTTGCCCACCTGTAAGAGGGGGCCGTTTTACGGCTCTTTTTATCGAGGTATTCTTTTACCCACCCAGGGACTGCTTTTGGACGTCCCAATTGTCTGGGTCTCCCAATGGAGCGACAAAGAAGGGAATTTTGTTTACTTACCGTACATTCCTTTTCTTCTAGCTCCTATTGGGAGACCCAGCACCCGCCCCTGTTCCCTTCGGGCTGTTGTTCTTTTGTGTACACATGTTGTTCATGTTGAATTGTTCTTTTGGTTCAGGGTTTCAGTTCTCCGAACATCCTTCGGATTGAGTTTACCTTAGACCAATTTATACGTTTCCTCCTTCCTGCTTTGGCACCAAAACTGATGGGCCCGAGATGCACGGGGGGGTGTATAGGCAGAGGGGAGGGGTTACACTTTTTAAAGTGTAATACTTTGTGTGGCCTCCGGAGGCAGAAGCTATACACCCAATTGTCTGGGTCTCCCAATAGGAGCTAGAAGAAAAGGAATTTACGGTAAGTAAACAAAATTCCCTTCTTTATTTACGGTCCTGTGAAATTGTTGAAAAACTAATTCACCATACTGACAGACTTGTCTGTTTATATACATACGAGAAATAAGTGTGAATTCGGCTTAATGCAGTAATGTAATGCGGTTGGGTGCACTCTTGTGCATTATATTTATAAATCGCCAATACTCAGCCATGGATCATTCATAAGGATTTGGCTGTTTGGGATTATTTGTGCACATAGGTCAGGTTTTATAGGGTGGAGTGCACTATGCCCAATAATCGCACATTTGTGATGCCTATACTAGGATGTTAGATGGCTCCCACATAAATAGCAGGCGTTCCCAGCATCATAAACCACACTGAGTCCACCGTGAGTGCGGAATATGAGATATTTGATACACAAGTTTGCAACCCATATCAAGAGTCCTTGTTGTCTTTCAAGTCCAGGCAAAAACATTAATGAAAAGCAGATAAAATCACACACAGAGGCTATGGTTACTAATACCGAGGTAGGCACACTCCAATTCACAGCAACATGAAGAAGCCAAAATAGGGGGTCTATACCATCTTTTCATTATCATGGTTGTGAAGATCTAGGATAAGTGGCTTGTGGAATATCTAAGGACAATTTAAACCTTTTTAACATATCTGAGCAAATATCCAGAACGGCCAGGGATCACCCATAATGTGCACAATATCCAGAGCAGCCAGTGATCACCCATAATGTGCACAATATCCAGAACGGCCAGTGATCACCCATAATGTACATAGTATCCAGAACAGCCAGCAATCACCCAAAATGTACATAGTATCCAGAGCGGCCAGGGATCACCCAAAATGTACATAGTATCCAGAACGGCCAGGGATCACCCATAATGTACACAGTATCCAGAATGGCCAGGGATCACCCATAATGTACACAGTATCCAGAACGGCCAGGGATCACCCATAATGTACACAGTATCCAGAACAGCCAGGGATCACCCATAATGTACACAGTATCCAGAACGGCCAGGGATCACCCATAATGTACACAGTATCCAGAATGGCCAGGGATCACCCATAATGTACACAGTATCCAGAACGGCCAGGGATCACCCATAATGTACACAGTATCCAGAACGGCCAGGGATCACCCATAATGTACACAATATCCAGAATGGCCAGGGATCACCCATAATGTACACAGTATCTAGAACGGCCAGGGATCACCCAAAATGTACACAGTATCCAGAGCGGCCAGGGATCACCCATAATTTACACAATATCAAGAACAGTCAATGATCACCCATAATGTACATAGTATCCAGAACAGCCAGCGATCACCCATAATGTACATAGTATCCAAAACAGCCAGGGATCACCCAAAATGTACACCGTATCCAGAGCGGCCAGGGATCACCTATAATGTACACAGTATCCAGAACGGCCAGGGATCACCCATATAATGTACATCGTATCCAGAATGGCCAGGGATCACCCATAATGTACACAGTATACAGAATGGCCAGGGATCACCCATAATGTACACAATATCAAGAACGGCCAGGGATCACCCATAATGTACATAGTATCGAGAACAGCCAGCGATCACCCATAATGTACACAGTATCCAGAACAACCAGGGATCACCCAAAATGTACACAGTATCCAGAGCGGCCAGGGATCACCCATAATGTACACAGTATCCACAATGGCCAGGGATCACCCATAATGTACACAGTATCCAGAACGTCCAGGGATCACCCATAATGTACACAATATCTAGAATGGCCAGGGATCACCCATAATGTACACAGTATCCAGAGCGGCCAGGGATCACCCATAATGTACACAGTATCCAGAATGGCCAGGGATCACCCATAATGTACACAATATCTAGAATGGCCAGGGATCACCCATAATGTACACAATATCTAGAATGGCCAGGGATCACCCATAATGTACACAATATCTAGAATGGCCAGGGATCACCCATAATGTACACAGTATCCAGAGCGGCCAGGGATCACCCATAATGTACACAGTATCCAGAGCGGCCAGGGATCACCCATAATGTACACAATATCCAGAGCGGCCAGGGATCACCCAAAACTTACAGCCTTACAGGCCTAAATGTGGTTGCTCAGTTTTGGCTCTGTAGACCCGAGTTGGGTCCAGACTCGGACGGTATAAATCAGATGAATGAGGCTTTACACTGTGACTGTGCACGTCACCAAGATGGAAAGCTGCTGCATGATTTTGTTTGTCGTGTAGCCATTCGCCGGCCGGCAGAGGTCAGATTTGGGCCCCTTTAGGGCTTGGGGTCTTGTGCAGCACTAGGTCCCGTCACTGATTCAGATGGTCCCGCCTGATGTGTGTTTGTCCCCCACTTCCAGGTGCCCAGAGTGAAGTGGATTATACGGAGCAGCTGAACTTCAGTGATGACGATGAGCAATCTCCATGTCAGAAAGAGAAAGCGGAGAGCTGGTAATCTACCCTCTTTTTGTTTCTTGTGCTCTATTCATGTATCCAATCTTGTGTAATGTAGTGCGATTTGCAATATTTTTGTCAACTGTATGTGTTTACCTCCTTTTGTACTTCGAATTAAAATATGGCTTTTTTACTCTTAATTGTTCTCCCCTGTATTTTGTTTTGTGACTTTAACACGTGGGTTGAATATTCTTTTACATTAATCGTACACGTTAACAGACGTTGCCAACTAATGACAGATCCCAACTCAATCACTTAAGTCATAATCTAGATTAATGTACATTGTAATTGTGAACACTTCAAAGTAGCATTCATGTACTCAGCAGCAATGTGATCGAACGCCTTTGTGCTGGAGAGAGATATCATTAATAGCTAATTTAAAGGGAATCTACATAGCAAAAACCTGCAGACAATCTGAGAGCAGCATGGTGTAGGGACACAGATCTTGATTGCAACAATGTTTCACTAATTGTTGATGCAGTTTTCATAGGATCTCTGCTTTAACTAGTGAGATTTATCAATCCTCTGTATAATCCCGCATCAGCATTCTACCAATCCATGGTGGAGGCGGGGTTACACAGCAGGACGACTACATGATACAAGACACTTAGTCCCCTAGTGATGATCTCCTGCTGATAAAATGCTGATTTTATTGAAACCAGCCCAGTTAGTGACACATTGCTGGAATCGGGGGGGTCTCTGGCCCTTCATCCTCCTGTTCTCAGATTAAATGACAAAAACCTGCTGACAGATTCTCTTTAAAGATCTAAACATTTGGTAAAATATTGATCTTGGCTAGTGTATAGGGGTTTAGTAGAAATGTGAGCATCTACCTCTCAAAATATAATAACTAGGCTCAATGTGAATCGTCGCTAAACCATATGGAGCCAAAAAATGGTGCAGCATGAATTATGCAAAGAAAATCCAATCCCTACAGTTTTACAGTGGATTTGTGCTTTTGTTGGACTTTGGGTATATGGGCATTCGTTGTTGGACTATTCTGTTATATAGAGCACTTTAGGATACTTTAAGATTCCTCACTGAGGGGGAGATTTTACACAATATGAAGCATTCATTCCCAGATTTACATGAATGTTGCATGTATTTTTGTAATTGAAGGGCAAAACTAAGGCCGTGTGCCCACGGGACAATGTACCCATGGATATACCACAGGTACGTCTGCAGGTTTCCCGCAGCAGCTCCCCGAAATCCGCAGATATCCATTGCTGCGGTTTTCGAGCATTTTTGTTGCGGTAAACCTGCGGACAAGTGCGGAAATACCTGCGGACGTCCCGGCCTATATCTCCATAGTGGAAAGGCGAGACATCCGCAGGTATTTCCTCGTGAATAATTGACATGCAGTTACGTGCAGCTGCAGGAAATCCGCAGCATTGATACAGCACTCCCCATATACCATAGGATAACATGGGGAGTGTCTGTACTTGCTTATACTTGTGGATTTATCTGAAAAATCCAGATAAATCCGCGGAAAACATAGCCTAAATGTTGACACCGTCGGTTCCTATGCAGCAGCTTGACCTTGCTGCATTAAATGTTAAAGGAAGGGGCTACAATGTTGCAGTCCTGTTCGGTTTTTTTACTTCGCAAATGTTTGACGAATCATCCAGCTCTTTAAAGAATTAATACAGTGAAAACACGTTAGCACCTCTCCACATAATAGGTGATGACGTTACAGGGAACCTGTCACCACTTTTTTGGCTATAAGCTGTGGCCACCACCAGTGGGCTCTTATATACAGTATTCTAACATGCTGTATATAAGAGCCCAGGCCGCTGTGAGAACATAAATACTTTATAATACTCACCTAACAGTCGCTCGGTTGTCCAGATGGGCGTCTCCGGTGCCGATGCCGGCACCTCCTCTTTCGGCCATCTTCGTCCTCCTTCTTCTCTAGCTGCGGTGCATGACGCGTCCGATGTAACCCACATTCGCCGGCATTCAGGTCCTGAGCAGGGCAGATCAAAGTATTGTAGTGCGCCTGCGCGGGACCGGCGAGTGTGTATGACGTAGACGCATCATGCACACAGGAGTCAGAAGAAGGGCGAAGATGGCCGAAAGAGGAGGCGCTGGCACCAGAAAACGGAGACACCCATATGACCAACTGCACGACCGTTGGGTAAGTATTATAAAGTGTTTTTTATGTTGTCACAGCGGCCTGGGCTCTTATATACAGCAGGTTAGAATACTGTATATAAGAGCCCACTGGTGATGGCCACAGTTTATAGCCAAAAAAGTAGTGACCGGTTCCCTTTTAAGGCCTTGTGCCCACAGGGCTTTTTTTTTTCCTTGCTTGTTTTTTAATCAATAACGTATCCCAGCAAAGTCTATGAGAATCCTGACTTGCTGTGCACACACTGCTTCTTTTTTCCTTGCTGTTTTTTGTTGCTAAAAAAGAAGCGACATGTTGATTGTTTCTGCTTTTTTTTTTTTTTTTCCTGCTATCTCAATAGATAAGGCTGGTTTCACACTACGTTTATTTAACATCCGTCCATAACGTTTTTTTAGCGGAAAAGCGGATCCAGTGCAAATGCGTTTTCATTTCAATGCATTTGCAATGGACTCGCGTTAACATGCGTTCACCTGCGTTTGCGTGCGTTATAGTGAGGATCCAGCGACTTGCAGTTTTTTAACATGTTTCAAAAACGCTACTTGTAGCGTTTTTGAGCTGCGTCCAAATACTGCAAATTGCTGGATCCTGACTAAACAGCACGCGAACGCAGGTGAACGCTGGCGTGCTGATAGACAGGATCCTGCTTTTGTACTGAGCATGCCCAGAAAGTACTGAGCATGCCCAGAACCAGTCTCGCGTGATCTGTCTCTCTCTCCTCCTCCCTCCCTCACCCTCTCTATCTCTATCTCTGTCTTTCCCCCTTCCTCCCCTCCCTCTCTCTCCCACCTGAGAGCTGCGGACACTCGTAACCAAGGTAAATATCGCGTAACCACTTCTCTTAGTTACCCGATGTTTACGTTGGTAACGTGTGCAGGCAGCCCTGCTCCTAGCAGCTGCAGACACTCGTAACCAAGATAAATATCGGGTATCCAAGGCCGATGTTTACCTTGGTTACCAGCGTCTGCAGCTGTCAGAAGCCGGCTCCCAGTCTAGTTCCCCTCACTCCCGATCACATGACTCCAGTGCCCGCCCCTAAACATCCAGTGCAGGATCCTGCAAAATAACAGATGCGTTTGCATACGTTATTTGCTGTAAAAGCAGGATCCGTATTTCCGCTAAAATAACGTTAAGGACGGATGTTAAATAAACGTAGTGTGAAACCAGCCTAAGAGGCATGAGAAAAAGCACACAAAAAAGCAGCTTTTTTCCTGCCAAGACATGCTTTTGGTTTCTTGTTAAAAAAAAAAAACAAAACGCTGTGGACACGCGGCTTTATTGTTGTGGGTCTGACTGCTGTGACCACATTGATCGCCAGAACGGGGAATGTTTATTTGCAAAGGGTCACGTTTCTCCCTGTCAGAATGGGGCAGCAGTGTGCATACCCGACATCCGCTCCATTCTCCTCTGTTGGGCTGCCAGAAAAGAGCGCAGCGCTCGCCACACCTATAGGGAATAACTGGAGTGACAGTCCATCATTTTCACTGCCGCTCCATTCTAATACAGATAATAGTGATTGTCAGTGATAGAGCCCCTGTTCTGCCGATCGATGCAGATCACACCTGACTGTACCCTATTGATCGATATATTCTCACCTATCACCAGACTTCCCCTTTTAAGACTAGCGTGAACATACTGTATCCCTGTGTAACTGTCCAAGTGTAAACTATGGCCCCCCCCAAATCTACATCCGGAACAAAGGCAGTAAAGCAAGGGGTAGAACGCACCCATTCAAATAAGGCCTTCTATGGTGAGACTGTCTTTTTGGTAGTGTAGTTGTTTGAAGGGAATCTGTCACAAGGTCTTTGCCCCCCCATCTGAGAGCAGCATAATGTAGAGACAGAGACCCTGATTCCTGCGATGTGTCACTTACTGAGCTGTTTGCTGTCATTTTGATAAAATCAATGTTTTCTCTGCTGCAGATCTAGCAGTTATACACAGCTCATGAATATGCTGGACTACCTACAGCACACCAAGTAGTCCTGTAATGATAATCTCCTGCTGATTAATCAGTAATTGTATCAAACCAATACTAAGCAGCCCAGTAAGTGACACATTGCTGGAGTCAGGATCTCTGCCTCTTTGTTTTGCTGCTCTCAGATTAGGTGGCAAAAACCTGGTGACAGATTCCCTATTTTGTTAATACTTATGCATAAAAAAGCAAAGTAGATATATCTAATAAAGGATCACTTTTATGATCCGTCATTCCTTTTTATTTATTTTTTCCTCATTGAGTCGTTTTTAGCAAGCAGCAAGAGACTTCATCCACTGTTAACCACTGCGGTGCTGGAACATGAAAACACCGCTGTTTGCACCATTGAAAGATCGTCCATGTTTTTATGATGTACTCCTATGGAATTGAAGTGTATGGATTGTGTTTTAGTGCCAAATTTTGACCCAAAGATGTTTTCCCAAAGCTGCGATTGCAGTAAATGCAGAAAGTATTTTCAGCGTCCCAATGATGCAGACACATTGTGCTATTACACCATAGTATTGGGCCAAAAATTCTCCTAATACAGATGTGTGTTTGTACGGTTCTAACAATGTCCCCACATTCTCAAAACTTGTTAAAAAACTTGTTGTGTGAGGTGTGCTCCTTGTACACATGAAGGGTTCTCATTAATGTGCGATTTTGCTTATATGTTAGCATTAATGTGGGTGATGGTTTTTGATCCATAACTTGTTCATAAAAACAATGTAAATGCATATAGGTATGAAAAAGATGATTGCATGCTAAGCAATCAGTTCTGTATGGAGGAGATAGGAACGGAATGTCTGACGTGGTTCAGTGTATTTGTAATATCAGTAATAATTAGTAGAATACTTGTATTAAAGCGTATGTGCAACTTTTGTACATAGGGATGATCGCATCTCAAAAACAGAGCAGGTTCAATCAAAACCCACTGATAATTCAGAAATCTGCAAAGAACTAGATGAGCGGTCCGCCAACACGTCACAAGACCCGACTGGGCCGAAATCTCTCCTTGGGAAAGGTCCACCTCCCGATGCACAGGTAGGCCGGCTCCGCTTCTGTATAAGTCTTATGTATTTGTGTAGTGATAGTGTTCGAGTTAGTGGACACTTGTAAAATTTGTTCCTGTGGATCATGAAGTGCTTTTCATAAAGCTTATCTATTGTTCGGAACACAGTACATATTTGACCCATACTCACCGAATATATGTATGTGTATACATACATGCATACATACAGCGTCGGACTGGCTACCGGAGGAACTGCCAGCAATACCACGCCTGGCCGCGGTTACCTGCACTGAGCTCCGGAGTGCAGCCTGGACTGAACAGCGGCTTGCAGGACTGATTCCCCGCCTATCACAGTTTAGTCCATGACAGCTGTACAGTCCAGGCTGCACTCCGCAGCTCAGGTGAGAGCTCCGAAGTTCAATGCAGGTAACCGTGGCCAGGAATAGTATTACCGGTGGTTTCCAGTAATACCAGTCCTGGCTGCGGTAACCTGCATTCAGCTGCGGACAGGCCGGGTTGCATTCCGTAGCTCAGCTGAGAGCTCCGGAGTTCAGTGCAGGTAACCGCGGCCAGGACTGGGTATTACTGGCAGTTCCTTCTTGTGCATGTACTGTAGTGTTAGGGTATGGGCGTACCCTAAGTTTTTGGTGCAGAAATTTTTTACAACAAAAAACTCACCTTGTGTCCAAAAAAAACGCATGTTGTGTGGTTTTGTGTTTCTTTTTTTTTGTTTTTATTTGTGCAGTCAATGGCTGGAAGAGCTAAAAATGCAGGAAAAAACAGACCAACACTTGACCTGCTGCTTTTTTCTGCACCAAAAACTGCAAGGAAAAAAGAAGCAAAGTGCGCTCAGCATTTCTGATTTTTCATATACTTTGCTGGGATAATGATAGACATGCAGATTTGGGCAAAAAACTGCACCAAGAAGCATCAAAAAATGCCCTGGACCTTAGTGTATATTCACCTACCACCATCTTCTCCGGTATCCCCGGTGCTGTTGCGTTCTTCTACTTAGTGACTTCACCGCTCTTTAGATGCTCTATAAGTGGCTTTTGCAATGTATTCCTATTGTGCGTCAGAACAAGGCTCCATAAACTTGTATTGTAAAAGAGACTTTGAGTGAGCTGGAGAATCTGATGAGCGGTGACCTCACTAAGAAGCAGCTGTATCCCAGAGAAGATCACAAGAGGGGGGTACATTAGCCCGCACTACTCTACATACACATATGCAAACAATGATTGGGATCTACTGAAGACCCCGTGTGCCTGTCATGATGGTACTCCTGGGAAAGCCAGACCAAAAGCACATAAACTGTAACCCACTCAAAAAGGTGTTAATGGCATATGTTAGAGCACGTACCTCCTTCCTTAGGCCTGTACCTCTGCCTTATTTTCTCATTTTACAGGCACTAGACCTGAGGTTGCAGCATCATGTATGACAGTGATTGTCCGTGCATACAGTGCAGTCTCACAGGTTGGCCCCTAAGGGGGACCATATGTGCATACAATGAAAAATGTCACTCTGCAGGCGCACTTAGTGTAGGTGTGAACAGTATTGTGACGGTCTCTTACAGTCAGGACCAGAGTTTTGATTTCTTTGACAGGTATATTTGCTTTTCAGCTTTTGTTGATTAGTATTGTGCATCACTATAGTGTGTTTTCTTCGGCGCTCCATTGGGAGACCCAGACGATTGGGTGTATAGCTACTGCCTCCGGAGGCCACACAAAGTATTACACTAAAAAGTGTAAGGCCCCTCCCCTTCTGCATATACACCCCCCGTGGGATCACGGGCTGCTTCAGTTTTATGCTTTGTGCGAAGGAGGTCAGACATCCACGCATAGCTCCACTGTTTTTAGTCAGCAGTAGCTGCTGACTATGTCGGATGGAAGAAAAGAGGGCCCATACTGGGGCCCCCAAGCATGCTCCCTTCTCACCCCACTTTTGTCGGCGGTGTTTGTTAAGGTTGAGGTACCCATTGCGGGTACGGAGGCTGGAGCCCACATGCTGTTTTCCTTCCCCATCCCCCCTCGGGGCTCTGGGTGAAGTGGGATCTTACCGGTCTCCAGGCACTGAGACCGAGCTCCATCCACAGACCCGGAGAACCTGCTGGATATGGAGCTGGGTATCGTCAGGGACAGGGCCCTGCTACATTAAGGTACTCTGTGTCCCCGTACACATCGCGCACACACACACCAGCATTGCTGGGAGTGCTAGTGCGCCGGGGACAACAGCGCGGAGCGCTTGTGCTATTATTCACTGCAGCTTAGCTGAGTGAATTTATGTGTTAGAAACTGCCGCCCCGGCCGCTGCGGGGTGTTTTACACGGTGGCGCGGCTGGGACTTGTGGTGCGCCGGGGACTTCCGCGCTGGCCGTGCACATAGGACGGCCGCGCTTATTACTCGAGTCCCCGGCTTTGCGGCCTAGTTTTCGCTTCGTTCCCGCCCCCAGCCCTGCCAGTCAGGGGAGGGGCGGGACGCTGTACAGAAAGTCAGCGCCGAGAGCTGGAGTCTGCTTTGCATTCTCCAGCCCCCTTCACTGGACACAGTGGGAAGCCAGTTTCCCGCTCTTGTCTGGGGCACGCCCACGGCCCGCCCCTCTTCACAAGACGCCGGCAGCCATTCCTGCACGCCGTCTGGGCTGGAGAAGGGAGACAAGCTCTGGGCAACCAGTCACAGGATTCGAGCGACCACACACCCGTCTTTGTGCGGGCGGTAAGCAGCACCTGAAGTGCTGACCCCACTAATGCCATTTGTACTTTATGCCTAGATGGCTAGACTACAGCAGCAAAAAGCAAGGGTGCTAAGGCACAGGCTTTCTAGGCTGCTTGTATTGCATGTGCTGAAGTGTTCATTTGTACTTTATGCTGGTATGCTATACACTGCACTGTACGGTCGCTATTCTTGGCTATATACTCCTAGATGGCTGGACAACAGCAGCAAAAAAGCAAGGGTGCTAAGGCACAGGCTTTCTATGCTGCTTGTACTGCATGTGCTGAAGTGTTCATTTGTACTTTCTGCTTGTATGCTATACATTGCACTGTACGGTCGCTATTCTTGGCTAATGCTTCTAGATGGCTAGACAACAGCAGCAAAAAAGAAAGGGTGCCAAGGCACAGGCTTTCTATGCTGCTTGTACTGCATGTGATACTGTTCCACACGGCAGGTTCCACTGTCCCCATTGTGTGCAATGCTCCCCTGTAGCACTTGGTCAGCCGGGGTCTCTGCTAGAGGTGGCCAAAGGAACCACCTGTGAACCCTGTCCAGGGACAGGGACGGAGTTGCAGTTTCGGCTGATAGATTGTCTGTGACTGTGACTAACATCTTAGAGACTTTGCAGTCCAGACGGACCATGGGCAATGTTGATACAATGCTCCCTGGCCGCCCTCATTTGGAACAAATCAGTGCTCCGGGGGGGGTCCCATGCATCCCAGGGCGCAGGCTCTGACACGGACGACAGTCCCAGACAGTCTAAGCGAGCTCGCTGGGAGCGGCACTCGGCTTCATCACTGGTTAGGGTCCCAGCAGGACTCTCTGTATGATGAGGCAGACGTAGCTGATCAGGACTCTGATCCTGAGACCGCTCTCAATCCGGATACTCCGGATGGTGACGCCATAGTGAATGATCTCCTAGCGTCCATCAAGGGAATGTTGGTTATTTCTCCCTCAGCTCCTCCGGTGGAGGAGTCAGCTTCACAGCAGGAGAAATCCCTTTTCAGTATCTCAAGCGTATTTTGAGTACTTTTCTGGCCACTCTGACTTCAGAGAAGCAATCCGGAAACACCACGCTTATCCAGATAAGCGTTCTCCAATCGTATTAAGGATACACGTTATCCTTTTTTCTCCCTGACGTGGTCAAGCGCTGGACACAGTGTCCAAAGGTGGATCCCCCAATCTCCAGGCTTGCGGCTAGATCCATAGTTGCAGTGGAAGATGGGACTTCACTTAAACATGCCATGGACAGACAGATGGTCCTCTGGTTGAACTCTGTCTATGAAGCTATCGGCGTGTCGGTTGCTCCGGCATTCGCAGCCGTATGGGCATTCCAAGCTATTTCAGCTGGTCTTGCGCACGTGGACACTGTGACATGTACATCTGTGCCGCAGATGGCGTCCTTAACCTCGCAATGTCTGCATTGCGACTTACGCTATTAATGCTGTCCTGCACTACGAGCCGTACGTCAGTGGCGTCCGCCGACTCCGTGGTTTTACGCTGAGCCTTGTGGTTGAGGGAATGGAAAGCAGATTCTGCTTCCAAAAAAGTGCTTAACCAGTTTGCCATTATCTGGTGACAGACTGTTTGGTGAGCGATTGGATGAAATCATTAAACAGTCCAAGGGTAAGGACTCTTCCTTACACCAGCCCAGATCAAACAACACAACAGAGGAAGGGACAGTCGAGGTTTCGGTCCTTCCCAGGCTCGGGCAGGTCCCAATTGTCCTCGTCCAAAAGGACTCAAAAGGCTCAGAGAGGCGCAGATTCCTGACAGGCTCAATCACGCCCAAGGAAGGCAGCCGGAGGAACCGCTACCAAGGCGGTTTCCTCATGACGTTCAGCCCTCTCTCCGCATCCGCGGTCGGTGGCAGACTCTCCCGCTTTGGCGACATTTAGCTGCCACAGGTCAAAGACCGGTGGGTGAGAGACATTTTGTCTCACGTGTACAGGATAGAGTTCTGTTCTCGTCCTCCGACTAGCAGAACTTCCTCACCTCCCGACCGAGCCGATGCTCTTCTGCAGGCAGAAGGAGTGGTAATCCCTGTTCCTCCTCAGGAACAAGATACGGTTTTTACTCCAATCTGGTTGTGGTACCAAAAGACGACGGCTTTTTCCGTTCCGTTTTGGACCTAAACCTGCTCAACAAGCACTTGAAAACCAGGCGGTTCCGGATGAAATCCCTCCGCTCCGTCATTGCCTCAATGTCTCAAGGAGATTTCCTAGCGTCAATAGACATCAGGATGCTTATCTCCACGTGCCGATTGCTCCACCGGTGTTGGCTACGTTTCGTTATTGAAGACGAGCATCTTCAGTTCGTAGCCCTGCCCTTCGGTCTGGCGACAGCCCCACGGCTTTTCACCAGTTCATGGCAGCAGTGGGAGTAGTCCTGCACTCTCAGGGTCACTCTGTGATCCCTTACTTGGACGATCTACTTGTCAAGGCACCCTCTCAAGAGGCATGCCAACACAGCCTGAACGTGGCGCTGGAGACTCTCCAGAGTTTCGGGTGGATCATAAACTTTTCAAAGTTAAATCTGACACCGACCCAATCGCTGACATATCTTGGCATGGAGCTTCACACTCTCTCAGCGATAGTGCAGCTCACGCTGAACATACAGCGTTCACTACAGACGGGGGTGCAGTCTCTCCTTCAAGGCCAGTCACACCCCTTAAGACGCCTCATGCAGAGGCAGTCCCTTTCGCGCAGTTTTCATCTGCGTCCACTTCTATAGGACATTCTTCGCCAATGGGATGGGAAGTCGACGTCCCTAGACAGGAACGTACCCCTTTCTCAGACGGGCAAGGACTCTCTTCAGAGGAGTCCACCCTTCAGATCAATGTTCTGGAAATCTGGGCAGGGTATCTTGTCCTGCAAACCTTCCAGCAGAGGCTGGAAGGCAAACAGATCCGAATTCAGTCGGACAATTTCGCAGCGGTGGCATACATCAACCACCAAGGCGGAACACGCAGTCGGCAAGCCTCCCAGGAAGTCCGGCGGATTCTGATGTGGGTGGAAGACAGAGCATACACCATATCCGCAGTTCACATCCCGGGCGTAGAAAACTGGGAAGCAGACTTCCTCAGTCGCCAGGGCATGGACGCAGGGGAATGGTCTCTGCACCCGGACGGGTTTCAAGAAATCTGTAGCCGCTGGGGGAGGCCGGACGTCGACCTACTGGCGTCTCGGCACAACAACAAGGGCCCGATTTTCATGGCGCGGTCTCACGATCAAAGAGCTCTGGCGGCAGGCGCCTTAGTTCAGGATTGGTCGCAGTTCCAGCTACCCTATGTGTTTCCCTCTCTGGCACTGTTGCCCAGAGGGCTACGCAAGATCAGCTCCGATTGCCGCCGCGCCATCCTCGTCGCCCCAGACTGGCCGAGGAGGTCGTGGTACCTGCATCTGTGGCATCTCACGGTCGGCCGACCGTGGGCACTACCAGACCGGCCAGACTTACTGTCCCAAGGGCCGTTTTTTCCATCTGAATTCTACAGCCCTGAACCTGACTGTGTGGCCATTGAGTCCTGGATCCTAGCGTCTTCAGGATTATCTCAAGACGTCATTGTCACCATGAGACGGGCTAGGAAGCCGACGTCTGCCAAGATCTACCACAAGACGTGGAAGATATTCTTATCTTAGGGCTCTGCTCAGGGAGTGTCTCCCTGGACATTTGCATGGCCTACTTTTCCTTCCTTCCTGCAATCTGGTTTGGGAAAAGGTTTGTCGCTCGGCTCCCTTAACGGACGAGTCCCAGCGCTGTCTGTATTCTTTCAGAAGCGCATAGTACGACTTCCTCAGGTACGCACGTTCCTGCAGGGGGTTTGTCACATTGTCCCTCCGTACAAGAGGCCGTTAGACCCATGGGATCTGAACAGGGTACTAATTGCTCTCCAGGAGCCGCCCTTTGAGCCTCTGAGGGATGTTTCACTTTCTCGACTTTCACAGAAAGTGGCCTTTTTGGTAGCGGTCACGTCTCTTCAGAGAGTGTCCGAGCTAGCAGCGCGGTCATCCAAAGCTCCCTTCCTGGTGTTTCACCAAGACAAGGTAGTGCTGCGCCTGATTCCGGGGTTTCTCCCTAAGGTGGTATCCCCCTTTTCATCTCAGTCAGGATATCTCCTTACCTTCCTTTTGCCTCATCCAGTTCATCGATATGAATTGGATTTGCATTTGTTGGATCTGATGAGAGCGCTCAGAATCTACATTTCCCGCACGGCGCCCCTGCGCCGCTCGGATGCACTCTTTGTACTTGTCGCTGGTCAGCGCAAAGGGTCGCAGGCTTCCAAATCCACCCTGGCTCGATGGATCAAGGAACCAATTCTTGAAGCCTACCGTTTTGCTGGGCTTCCGGTTCCATCAGGGCTGAAGGCCCATTCTACCAGAGCCGTGGGTGCGTCCTGGACATTATGGCACCAGGCTACGGCTCAGCAGGTGTGCCAGGCGGCTACCTGGGCGAGTCTGCACACCTTCACCAAGCGTTATCAGGTGCATGCCTACGCTTAGGCGGATGCCAGCCTAAGTAGAAGAGTCCTGCAGGCGGCGGTTGCCTCCATGTAGGGAAGGGCTGTTTTTACAGTCCAAACTTGAGGTATTAATTTACCCACCCAGGGACTGCTTTTGGACGTCCCAATCGTCTGGGTCTCCCAATGGAGCGCCGAAGAAGAAGGGAATTTTGTTACTTACCGTAAATTCCTTTTCTTCTAGCTCCAATTGGGAGACCCAGCACCCGCCCCTGTTCCTTCGGGATTTTTGGTTGTTCGGGTACACATGCTGTTCATGTTGAATGGTTTCAGTTCTCCGATGTTCCTTCGGATTGAATTGTTTAACCAATTATTGGCTTTCCTCCTTCTTGCTTTTGCACTAAAACTGAAGCAGCCCGTGATCCCACGGGGGGTGTATATGCAGAAGGGGAGGGGCCTTACACTTTTTAGTGTAATACTTTGTGTGGCCTCCGGAGGCAGTAGCTATACACCCAATCGTCTGGGTCTCCCAATTGGAGCTAGAAGAAAAGGAATTTACGGTAAGTAACAAAATTCCCTTCTTCTTTGTCGCTCCATTGGGAGACCCAGACAATTGGGTGTATAGCTTCTGCCTCCGGAGGCCACACAAAGTATTACACTTAAAAGTGTAAAGCCCCTCCCCTCTGCCTATACACCCCCCCGTGCATCACGGGCTCCTCAGTTTTTATGCTTTGTGTTGAAGGAGGCACACATCCACGCAAGCTCCACAATTTAGTCAGCAGCAGCTGCTGACTATATCGGATGGAAGAAAAGAGGGCCCATAACAGGGCCCCCGGCATGCTCCCTTCTCACCCCACTCTGGTCGGCGGTGTTGTTAAGGTTGAGGTACCCATTGCGGGTACAAAGGCTGGAGCCACATGCTGTTTTCCTTCCCCATCCCTTAGGGGCTCTGGGTGAACTGGGATCCTAACAGGTCACCAGGCACTGGGACCGTGCTCCCTCCGCAGCCCCTGGGGGAATCTGCTGGACAGGAGACCGGGTATCGTCAGGGACAGGCCCTGCTCCTATGAGGTACTCTGTGTCCCCTTGGGGATGGCGCATAGAGCGCCTGTGTAATGGACGCTGCAGCAGCTGCTGGGTGTGTTTGTGCGCCGGGACTACCACGCTGACCGCGCTTGTTTGCCGGCCGCGCTTATAACTATAGTCCCCGGCTTTTGCGGCCTAGTACCGCATACTCCCGCCCCCGGGCCTGCCAGTCAGGGGTAAGGGCGGGACGCTGCACTGGACGTTAGCACTGAGGGCTGGAGCATACTTAGTATCCTCCTCCCCCCTCACTGAGCACCGTGGGGCACCAGATTCCTGCACTTTCTGAGGCACGCCCACGGCTCCCTCCTCCTCTCAGAACGCTGGCAGCCATTCCTATCAGCACGTCTGACGCTGGAGAACTTCAGAGCCGAGCTCCACAGCTCTGGGAGGCCCAGGCAGGGAATCTGGTGGTCACACAACCGCTAAGGGTGGTCGGTAAGCCGCACCTGTTACTAGGTGCTGGCCCCCCTGGGTGCCGAAGTGTATATTTATATGCTTATATTGTATACATTTACTCTGTACGGCCGCACTATTAGCTTTTGGCTATATACCCTCTCTGATTACGCTCAGAGGAGACAACAGCATGTCGTCCGCAAAAAGCAAGGGTGCCAAGGCACAGGCTTACTTTGCAACCTGTACCTCATGTGCGGCAATGCTACCTGCAGGTTCCACCTACCCTCATTGTGTGCAATGCTCGGCCCCTGTGACACTCACTCAGCCGGAGTCTCAGCCACTGGTGGGACCCTCGGCCCAGGTGGAACCACCGGCTACCACTGTCCAGGTGACAGGGACAGAGTTTGTAGTATTCGCTGACAAACTTTCTGAGTCTATGGATCGATGGTCTGCTAAGATACTAGAAGCTTTGCAGTCCAGACCGGTAACACAGGCCCCGGGCACTGTTGACTCATTGCTCCCAGCCCCCCCTCGCTCGGCACAGCAGAGTGCTCCTGGGTCGACTCATAGGTCCCACGGTGAGGACTCCGACACGGACCGCAGTCCCAGACCGACTAAGCGGGCTCGCTGGGAGCTTCCCTCGACTTCATCACACTGTTTAGGGTCTCAGCATGAGGACTCTCTGGAGGATGAAGCGGAGGTGGCAGATCAGGGCTCTGATCCTGACGCCGCTCTCAACCTTGATACGCCTGAAGGGGACGCCATAGTAAACGACCTTATAGCGTCCATCAATCAGGTGTTAGACCTTTCTTTTTCGCTCTATTGGGAGACCCAGACAATTGGGTGTATAGGCTATGCCTCCGGAGGCCGCACAAAGTACTACACTTAAAAGTGTTAGGCCCCTCCCCTTCTGCCTATACACCCCCCGTGCTCCCACGGGCTGCTCAGTTTTTTGCTTTGTGCGAAGGAGGTCAGACACGCACAGCACAGCTCCACAGATTGGTCAGCAGCAGCTGCTGACTATGTCGGATGGAAGAAAAGTGGGCCCATATAGGGCCCCCAGCATGCTCCCTTCTCACCCCACTCTTGTCGGCGGTGTTGTTAAGGTTGAGGTATCCATTGCGGATACGGAGGCTGGAGCCCACATGCTGCTTTCCTTCCCCATCCCCCTCTGGGCTCTGGGTGAAGTGGGATCTTACCGGTCTCCAGGCACTGAGACCGCGCTTCATCCACAACTCCTGTGGAGCCTGATGGATAGGAGCCGAGTATCGTTCAGGGACATGGCCCTGCATCTTGGAGGTACTCTGTATCCCTGTGGGGACCGCGCACGGCATCACCTCAGCTTTGCTGGGTGTGCTAGTGCACCGGGGACCGCGGCGCTGACCGGGTCTATATGTGCCATTACACACTCAGCGTCGCTGAGTGTGTTTATATGTAAGGGCTACCGCACTAACCGCCGCTGCCATGGGACACTGCGGCGCAGCTGGGACTTGTAGTTCGCCGGGGACTTTCACGCCGGCCGCGCTTTTACGGCGGCCGCGTTTATTACTAGAGTCCCCGGCTTCCTTGCGGCCTAGTTTACTTTTCTCCCGCCCTCAGCCCTGACAGGCAGGGGGAAGGGCGGGACGCTGCACGGAGCGAGCAGCTCTGAGGGCTGGAGTATGATTTACATACTCCACCCCCCTCACTGTGCACGGTGTGAGCACCAGTTCGCGCTCTCTCGGCCACGCCCACAGCTCCCTCATCTCGTCAGGACGCCGCAGCCATTCCTGTCAGCTCCACCGACGCTGCAGAAGAGGGACAAGTCCTGGGAGACCCAGACACGGTCTCTGGTGGCCTCACAACCGCTTTAGGCGGCTGGTAAGCAGCACCTGTTGGTGCTAGCCCCATGGTGCTGTAGTGTATTGGTACATTATTTGTGTATCATATATACTTTACACTGTATGAGCACAGTGCATTCTGGCTATATACCCTTTTGTGTAACTCAAGGAAAACTATAGCATGGCGCCCACAAAAGGCAGGGGTGCCAAATCACAGGCTTATTATGCTGCCTGCGCCGCTTGTAAGACCCCACTACCGGCAGGTTCCACTGACCCTCATTGTGTGCAGTGTTCGACCCCTGTGCCACTTCTTCAGCCGGAGCCTATGCTAAGAGGGGCCCAGGGGGAGACACCTGTTGACACTGTCCAGGTGACGGGGACTGAGTTTGCTAAACTCTCTGAGACTATGGCTAAGATACTAGAAGCCTTGCAGTCCAGGCCGGTATCTCAGCAACGGGACCCTGTTGAATCGTTGTTCCCGGGCCCCCCTCAGTTGGACCAACAATGTCCTCCCGGGGTATCTCCTACATCCCAGTCTGAGGGTTCTGACTTAGACCCCAGCCCCAGATTGACTACGCGGGCTCGCTTAGAATTTCCCTCGACATCATATTGTTTAGGGTCTCAGCGGGGGGAATCTTTGGTTGATGATGCGGAGACAGCTGATCAGGATTCTGATTCTGATCCTGAGAGCGCTCTCAATCTTAATACTCCAGACGGGGACGCCATAGTAAACGATCTTATTGCGTCCATCCATCAGTTGCTGGATATTTCTCCCTCAGCCCCTCCGGCGGAGGAGTCAGCTTCTCAGCAGGAGAAATTTCGTTTCAGGTTTCCCAAGCGGACACAGAGTATGTTTTTAGACCACTCTGATTTCAGAGAGGCAATCCAGAATCACCATGCTTGTCCAGATAAGCGTTTTTTCTAAGCGCCTTAAGGATACACATTATCCTTTCCCCCCGGACGTGGTTAAAGGTTGGACTCAATGTCCCAAAGTGGATCCTCCAATCTCCAGACTGGCGGCTAGATCCATACTTGCAGTGGAAGATGGGGCCTCGCTCAAAGATGCCACTGACAGGCAGATGGAGCTCTGGTGGAAATCCATCTATGAAGCTATCGGAGCTTCTTTTGCCCCAGCATTCGCAGCCGTATGGGTGCTGCAAGCTATCTCAGCAGGTCAAGCGCAAATTGAAATAGCTACTTGCACGGCCGCGCCACAAGTGGCATCCATTACCACCCAGACCTCGGCAATTGCGTCTTACGCTATTAATGCTGTCCTGGACTCTGTGAGCCGTACGGCGGTGGCGACCGCCAATTCGGTGGTACTCCGCAGGGCCTTGTGGCTACGGGAATGGAAGGCAGATTCTGCTTCCAAAAAGCGCTTAACCAGTTTGCCAATTTCTGGCGACAGGCTGTTTGGCGAGCGTCTGGATGAAATCATCAAACAATCCAAGGGAAAGGATACATCCTTACCCCAGCCCAAACAGAACATTCCCCAACAGAGGAGAGGGCAGGCGAGGTTTCGGTCCTTTCGGGGCGCGGGCAGGTCCCAATTCTCCTCGTCCAAAAGGTCTCAGAAAGAACAAAGGAACTCTGATGCATGGCGGTCTAAGTCACGTCCTAAAAAGAACATTGGAGGCACCGCTAACAAGGCGGCTTCCTCATGACTTCGACCTCCTCTAGTAGCATCCTCGGTCGGTGGCAGGCTCTCCCGCTTTTGCGACGCCTGGCTGCCACAAATAAAAGACCGCTGGGTGAGAGACATTCTGTCTCACGGTTACAAGATAGAGTTCTTCTCTCGTCCCCCGACTCGATTCTTCAGGTCTTCTCCGCCTCCCGAGAGAGCCGAGGCTCTTCTGCAGGCGCTGGGCACTCTGAAGGCAGAAGGAGTGGTGGTCCCTGTTCCTCTTCATCAACAGGGCCACGGTTTTTACTCCAACTTGTTTGTGGTCCCAAAGAAGGACGGGTCTTTCCGTCCTGTCCTAGACCTGAAACTTCTCAACAAACACGTAAAGACCAGACGGTTCCGGATGGAATCCCTTCGCTCCGTCATCGCCTCAATGTCCCAAGGAGATTTCCTTGCATCGATCGATATCAAAGATGCTTATCTCCACGTTCCGATTGCCCCAGAGCACCAGCGCTTCTTGCGCTTCGCCATAGGAAACTAACACCTGCAGTTCGTGGCACTGCCATTCGGCCTGGCAACAGCCCCACGGGTTTTCACCAAGGTTATGGCTACTGTAGTAGCGGTCCTCCATTCTCAGGGTCACTCGGTGATCCCGTACTTGGACGATCTGTTGATCAAGGCACCCTCTCAAGAGGCATGCCAACACAGCCTCGACGCTACCCTGGAGACTCTCCAGAGTTTCGGGTGGATCATCAATTTTCCAAAGTCAAATCTGACACCGGCCCAATCGCTCACATACCTTGGCATGGAGTTTCATACCCTCTCAGCGATAGTGAAGCTTCCGCTGATCAAGCAGCGGTCACTACAGACAGGGGTACAATCTCTCCTTCAAGGCCAGTCACACCCCTTGAGGCGCCTCATGCACTTCCTGGGGAAGATGGTGGCAGCAATGGAAGCAGTCCCTTTCGCGCAGTTTCACCTGCGTCCTCTTCAATGGGACATCCTACGCAAATGGGACAGGAAGCCGACGTCCCTCGACAGGACCGTCTCCCTCTCTCAGGCGACCAAAGCTTCCCTTCGGTGGTGGCTTCTTCCCACTTCATTATCGAAGGGGAAATCCTTCCTACCCCCATCCTGGGAAGTAGTCACGACGGACGCAAGTCTGTCAGGGTGGGGAGCGGTTTTTCTCCACCACAGGACTCAGGGTACGTGGTCCCGGCAAGAGTCCTCGCTTCAGATCAATGTTCTGGAAATTCGGGCAGTGTATCTTGCCCTGAAAGCGTTCCAGCAGTGGCTGGAAGGCAAGCAGATCCGAATTCAGTCGGACAAGTCCACAGCGGTGGCATACATCAACCACCAAGGCGGCACACGCAGTCGACAAGCCTTCCAGGAAGTCCGGCGGATTTTGATGTGGGTGGAAGCCACGGCCTCCACCATATCCGCAGTTCACATCCCAGGCGTGGAAAACTGGGAAGCAGATTATCTCAGTCGCCAGGGCATGGACGCAGGGGAATGGTCCCTTCACCCGGACGTGTTTCAGGAGATCTGTTGCCGCTGGGGGGTGCCGGACGTCGACCTCATGGCGTCCCGGCACAACAACAAGGTACCGACGTTCATGGCACGGTCTCAAGATCCCAGAGGTCTGGCGGCAGACGCCTTAGTTCAGGATTGGTCGCAGTTTCAGCTCCCTTATGTGTTTCCTCCGCTGGCACTGTTGCCCAGAGTGTTACGCAAGATCAGGGCCGACTGCCGCCGCGCCATCCTCGTCGCTCCAGACTGGCCGAGGAGGTCGTGGTACCCGGATCTGTGGCATCTCACGGTCGGCCAACCGTGGGCACTACCAGACCGACCAGACTTGCTGTCTCAAGGGCCGTTTTTCCATCTGAATTCTGCGGCCCTCAACCTGACTGTGTGGCCATTGAGTCCTGGATCCTAGCGTCTTCAGGGTTATCTCAAGAAGTCATTGCCACTATGAGACAGGCTAGGAAACCAACGTCCGCCAAGATTTATCACAGGACGTGGAAAATTTTCCTGTCGTGGTGCTCTGCTCAGGGTTTTTCTCCCTGGCCATTTGCATTACCTACTTTTCTGTCCTTCCTTCAATCTGGACTGGAAAAGGGTTTGTCGCTCGGTTCCCTTAAGGGACAAGTTTCAGCGCTCTCTGTGTTTTTCCAGAAGCGCCTAGCTAGACTTCCACAGGTACGCACGTTCCTGCAGGGAGTTTGTCACATCGTTCCACCTTACAAGCGGCCGTTAGAACCCTGGGATCTAAACAGGGTGCTGATGGTTCTTCAGAAACCACCATTCGAGCCAATGAGAGATATCTCCCTCTCACGACTTTCGCAGAAAGTGGTTTTTCTAGTAGCAGTCACTTCTCTTCGGAGAGTGTCTGAGCTAGCAGCGTTGTCGTGCAAAGCCCCTTTTCTGGTTTTTCACCAGGACAAGGTGGTTCTACGTCCGGTTCCGGAATTTCTCCCTAAGGTGGTATCCCCCTTTCATCTCAATCAGGATATTTCCTTACCCTCTTTTTATCCTCATCCAGTTCACCAATGTGAAAAGGATTTGCACTTGTTAGATCTGGTGAGAGCACTCAGACTCTACATTTCTCGTACGGCGCCCCTGCGCCGCTCGGATGCACTCTTTGTCCTTGTCGCTGGCCAGCGTAAAGGGTCACAGGCTTCCAAATCAACCCTGGCTCGGTGGATCAAGGAGCCAATTATCGAAGCTTACCGTTCGGCTGGGCTTCCGGTTCCCTCAGAGCTGAAGGCCCATTCTACCAGAGCCGTGGGAGCGTCCTGGGCTTTGAGGCACCAGGCTGCGGCTCAACAGGTGTGTCAGGCGGCTACCTGGTCGAGCCTGCACACTTTCACGAAGCACTATCAGGTGCATACCTATGCTGCGGCGGATGCCAGCCTAGGTAGACGAGTCCTTCAGGCGGCGGTTGCCCACCTGTAGGAAAGGGCCGTTTTACGGCTCTCTTACGAGGTATTATTTTACCCACCCAGGGACTGCTTTTGGACGTCCCAATTGTCTGGGTCTCCCAATAGAGCGAAAAAGAAGGGAATTTTGTTTACTTACCGTAAATTCCTTTTCTTCTAGCTCTAATTGGGAGGCCCAGCACCCGCCCCTGTTTTTTTGTGTACACATGTTGTTCATGTTGAATGGTTTCAGTTCTCCGAGTTTCCTTCGGATTGAAGTTACTTTAAACCAGTTTATAATTATTTTTCCTCCTTCTTGCTTTTGCACCAAAACTGAGCAGCCCGTGGGAGCACGGGGGGTGTATAGGCAGAAGGGGAGGGGCTTAACACTTTTGAGTGTAATACTTTGTGCGGCCTCCGGAGGCATAGCCTATACACCCAATTGTCTGGGTCTCCCAATTAGAGCTAGAAGAAAAGGAATTTACGGTAAGTAAACAAAATTCCCTTCTTCTCCTCCAGCCCCTCCGATTGAGGAGTCAGCTTCTCAGCAGGAGAAATTCCATTTTAGGTTTCCCAAACGTACACGGAGTGCATTTCTTGATCACTCCGACTTCAGAGATACAGTCCAGAAACATCGAGCTTTTCCGGATAAGCGCTTTACTAAGCGCCTTAATGACACACGTTATCCCTTCCCCCCTGACGTAGTCAAGGGTTGGGCTCAGTGTCCCAAGGTGGATCCTCCAGTCTCTAGACTGGCGGCCAGATCCATAGTTGCAGTGGCAGATGGTGCATCACTCAAGGATGCCACTGACAGGCAGATAGAGCTCCTGATGAAATCCATCTATGAGGCTATCGGTGCGTCCTTTGCTCCGGCATTTGCAGCCGTATGGGCACTCCAAGCTATCTCAGCTTGTCAGTCTGAGATTAATGCAGTCACACGTGCCGCTACTCCGCAGGTTGTGTCCTTAACCTCTCAGGCGTCGGCGTTTGCGTCCTACGCCATGAATGCTGTCCTGGACTCTGCGAGCCGTACGGCGGTAGCATTCGCCAATTCAGTGGCAGTCCGCAGGGCCATGTGGCTACGTGAATGGAAGGCAGACTCTGCTTCCAAAAAGTTTTTAACCGGTTTGCCATTTTCTGGCGACCGCCTGTTTGGCGAGCAATTGGATGAAATCATTAAACAATCCAAGGGAAAGGAGTCGTCCTTACCCCAGTCCAAACCAAACAGACCTCAACAACGGAAGGTACAATCGAGGTTTCGGTCCTTTCGGCCCTCAGCCAGGTCTCAATTCTCCTCGTCCAACAGGCCACAGAAGGGTCAGAGGAACTCTGATTCATGGCGGTCTAAGTCACGTCCTAAAAAGACCGCCGGAGGAACCGCTACCAAAGCGGCCTCCTCATGACTTTCGGCCTCCCCAAACCGCATCCTCGGTCGGTGGCAGGCTCTCCCGCTTTTGCGACGCCTGGTTGCCACATGTCCAAGACCGATGGGTGAGAGACATTCTGTCTCACGGTTACAGGATAGAGTTCAGCTCTCGTCCTCCTACTCGTTTCTTCAGAACATCTCCGCCCCCCGAGCGAGCCGATGCTCTTCTTCAGGCGGTGAGCACTCTGAAGGCAGAAGGAGTGGTGATCCCTGTCCCCCTTCAGCAATGGGGTCACGGTTTTTACTCCAACTTGTTTGTGGTGCCAAAAAAGGACGGATCTTTCCGTCCCGTTCTGGACCTCAAACTGCTCAACACACACGTGAAAACCAGGCGGTTCCGGATGGAATCTCTCCGCTCCGTCATCGCCTCGATGTCCCAAGGAGACTTCCTAGCATCAATCGACATCAGGGATGCTTATCTCCACGTGCCGATTGCACCAGAGCATCAGCGCTTCCTGCGTTTCGCCATCGGGGACGAACACCTTCAGTTCGTGGCACTGCCTTTCGGCCTGGCGACAGCCCCACGGGTCTTCACCAAGGTCATGGCAACAGTGGTAGCAGTCCTACACTCTCAGGGACACTCGGTGATCCCTTTCTTAGACGATCTTCTTGTCAAGGCCCCCTCTCGGGTGGCATGCCAACACAGCCTGAACATTGCTCTGGAGACTCTCCAGAGATTCGGGTGGATCATCAATTTCCCAAAGTCAAAATTGACACCGACCCAATCGCTGACATATCTCGGGATGGAGTTTCATACTCTCTCAGCGATAGTGAAACTTCCGCTGGACAAACAGCGTTCACTATGGACAGGGGTGCAATCTCTCCTTCGAGCCCAGTCGCACCCCTTGAGGCGCCTCATGCACTTCCTAGGGAAGATGGTGGCAGCAATGGAGGCAGTTCCATTTGCGCAGTTTCATCTGCGTCCACTTCAATGGGACATTCTCCGCAAATGGGACAGGAAGTCGACGTCCCTCGACAGGAACGTCTCCCTTTCTCGGGCAGCCAAGGCCTCCCTTCAGTGGTGGCTTCTTCCCACTTCTTTGTCGAAGGGGAAATCATTCCTGCCCCCATCCTGGGCTGTGGTCACGACGGACGTCAGTCTGTCAGGGTGGGGAGCGGTCTTCCTCCACCACAGGGCTCAGGGTACCTGGACTCAGCCAGAGTCCTCCCTTCAGATCAATGTTCTGGAGATAAGGGCAGTGTATCTAGCCCTAAAAGCGTTCCAGCCGTGGCTGGAAGGCAGGCAGATCCGAATTCAGTCGGACAACGCCACGGCGGTGGCATACATCAACCACCAAGGCGGCACACGCAGTCGGCAAGCCTTCCAGGAAGTTCGGCGGATTCTGCTGTGGGTGGAAGCCACAGCCTCCACCATCTCCGCAGTTCACATCCCGGGCGTAGAAAACTGGGAAGCAGACTTTCTCAGTCGCCAGGGCATGGACGCAGGGGAATGGTCTCTTCACCCGGACGTGTTTCAAGAGATCTGTTGCCGCTGGGGGAAGCCGGACGTCGACCTAATGGCGTCCCGGCACAACAACAAGGTCCCGGCATTCATGGCACGGTCTCGAGATCACAGAGCTCTGGCGGCAGACGCATTAGTTCAGGATTGGTCGCAGTTTCGACTGCCTTATGTATTTCCTCCTCTGGCACTGCTGCCCAGAGTGTTACGCAAGATCAGGTCCGACTGCCGCCGCGCCATCCTCATCGCTCCAGACTGGCCGAGGAGGTCGTGGTACCCGGATCTGTGGCATCTCACGGTGGGTCAACCGTGGGCACTACCAGACCGACCAGACTTGCTGTCTCAAGGGCCATTTTCCCATCTGAATTCGGCGGCCCTCAACCTGACTGTGTGGCCATTGAGTGCTGGATCCTAGCGTCTTCAGGGTTCTCTCAAGAGGTCATTGCCACTATGAGACAGGCCAGGAAACCAACGTCCGCCAAGATCTACCACAGGACGTGGAGGATCTTCTTATCCTGGTGCTCTGATCAGGGTTTTACTCCCTGGCCGTTTGCCTTACCCACTTTTCTATCCTTCCTTCAATCCGGAATGGAAAAGGATTTGTCTCTCGGCTCTCTTAAGGGACAAGTCTCGGCGCTCTCTGTATTTTTTCAAAAGCGTCGAGTCTGCACACTTTCACGAAACACTGTCAGGTGCATACCTACGCTTCGGCAGATGCCAGCCTAGGTAGGCGAGTCCTTCAGGCGGCGGTTGCCCACCTGTAGGAAGGGGCCGTTTTTACGGCTCTTTTACCGAGGTATTCTTTTACCCACCCAGGGACTGCTTTTGGACGTCCCAATTGTCTGGGTCTCCCAATGGAGCTACAAAGAAGAAGGGAATTTTGTTTACTTATCGTAAATTCCTTTTCTTCTAGCTCCTATTGGGAGACCCAGCACCCGCCCCTGTTCCCTTCGGGCTGTTGTTCTTTTGTGTACACATGTTGTTCATGTTGAATTGTTCTTGGTTCATGGTTTTCAGTTTTCCGAACATCCTTCGGATTGAATTTACCTTAGACCAATTTATAAGTTTCCTCCTTCCTGCTTTTGCACCAAAACTGAGGAGCCCGTGATGCACAGGGGGGTGTATAGGCAGAGGGGAGGGGTTACACTTTTTAAAGTGTAATACTTTGTGTGGTCTCCGGAGGCAGAAGCTATACACCCAATTGTCTGGGTCTCCCAATAGGAGCTAGAAGAAAAGGAATTTACGGTAAGTAAACAAAATTCCCTTCTTTTATACAGTGGAACCTTCGTTTAAGAGCGTTTTGCAAGACAAGCAAAGGTTTCTAAAAATTTGTAACTTGGTTTCAGAGCAATGCTTTGCAATAAGAGCAAATCCTCACCGCGCACACTTCCGGTTCCGTCCTTTCACCACGCTGTGACCCGCTCTGGAAGTAACTTTCTGTACATATGTACTGTATACAGCAGACCTGGGCAAGGGGCGGCCCGCGGGCCACATCCGGCCAGCCTACTGTCTGTGACCGGCCCGCCCATTAGATCAGAGATGGAGATGTGGTGCTGCTTTTCCTGCCGGGCAGGAACTTTTCAAATGACACACGCGCGCTGTACTGACGACATCATGGCGCGCGTGTGTCACAGAAAACACTGCCGGACAGGGAACAGAGGACAGATTCCTGCGTTCCGCTGCTACACTGTGCGGAGCTTCAGGATCGGTCCTCTGTTCCCTGCGGCAGCTTTCTCTGTGACACACGTGCGCCCTGATGTCGGCAGTACAGAGCGTGTGTGTCATTTGAAAAGTTCCCGCCCGGCAGGAGAAGCGGCACCAGCCGGTGCCTGGACAGAGAGACGCAGCGGCGTGGGCAGGGGCTGTACAAGAACAATAGCGGCGCAGCCAGGGCCCGTACCAGGGAAGAAGCAGCTCAGTGGGGGACCCGTACGGAGGTGCCTGAGGAGATAGAGGTGAGTGGTCACGAGTAACCGAAGGGGGAGGGGGGGGGGGGTAACTGGTGTAATATTTGGGTGTAGTGATGTAGTATATGGGAATGTAATGATGTAGTTTTACAGGGGCAGTATATAGTGCTGTAATGTATTACAGGGGCAGTATATAGTGCTGTAATGCATTTCAGGGGCAGTATATAGTGCTGTAATGCATTTCAGGGGCAGTATATAGTGCTGTAATGTATTACAGGGGCAGTATATAGTGCTGTAATGTATTACAGGGGCAGTATATAGTGCTGTAATGCATTACAGGGGCAGAATATACTGCTGTAATGCATTACAGGGGCAGTATATAGTGCTGTAATGCATTACAGGGGCAGAATATACTGCTGTAATGCATTACAGGGGCAGTATATAGTGCTGTAATGCATTACAGGGGCAGTATATAGTGCTGTAATACATTACAGGGGCAGTATATAGTGCTGTAATGCATTACTGGTGCAGTATATAGTGCTGTAGTGCATTACAGGTGCAGTATATAGTGCTGTAATGCATTACAGGTGCAGTATATAGTGCTGTAGTGTATTACAGGTGCAGTATATAGTGCTGTAATGCATTACTGGTGCAGTATATAGTGCTGTAATGTATTACAGAGGCAGTATATAGTGCTGTAATGCATTACTGGTGCAGTATATAGTGCTCTAATGCATTACAGGGGCAGTATATAGTGCTGTAATGTATTACTGGTGCAGTATATAGTGCTGTAGTGCATTACAGGGGCAGTATATAGTGCTGTAATGTATTACAGAGGCAGTATATAGTGCTGTAATGCATTACTGGTGCAGTATATAGTGCTCTAATGCATTACAGGTGCAGTATATAGTGCTGTAATGCATTACAGGGGCAGTATATAGTGCTGTAATGTATTACAGGGGCAGTATATAGTGCTATAATGTATTACAGGGGCAGTATATAGTGCTGTAGTTCACTCTCCTGGTATATATCTCTGCTTGCTGAAGTGTAATGTCTGCTCCCCTCTGCTGCTGAATTCACTCTCCTGGTATATATCTCTGCTTGCTGTGACTTATGCTATGTCATTTTTACATTATGTTTAATACTCACTGATGTATGACTGTATCTTCCTCTTTGTACATCTTATCTGATGGTGGAAGGTGTGAATCTGTGTAGACTAGAGGTCCGGGTGGGTGTGAAATGTTCTGTTTCCTTTGATTCCTTAATCATTCCCTGGTGTGATCAGCATTTGTTAATTTTCCTTAACAAGCTGAGCTCCCATAATCCCCCTCACCTACCCCTCTAGTCAGCCCTATATATCTGGGGCTGTTCTAAGGGGTGCACGCGTGCGGGGTGCCTGCATGCGTGCCATCTTTTGCTAAGTGCCAACGTTCCAAGTGCTGGGCAGTTAATTCAATGGCAGTTAGTCAGGGCAGGAGTCAGGTAAACTAATCTTTGACACTCTGTTTCCACCATGACTATTATTTCTCTCTCTATCATCCTATGTGCCTTTATTGTCCACTTTCACCGCCCTGTCCCCCCTCCATCACCACTCATCCACATTAGTCCCTCTCTCCTCTCCTCTCCTATGTACAGTTCCCAGGCCCTTTTCACCTATCTGATTAACCTCAATCCTTCATGCTCCAGGGTATCACACAAAAACACGTCCAAAAACCATCTGACCCTTCTCCTTCTACTCCTACTTCTATCAGGTGATATCTCTCCTAATCCCGGTCCACCCCATGCTAACTTTACCCCCTTCCCCACCTCCCATAGAAACCCTGATAATATTATTAACATTCCCTGTACACCCTCACTTCCCTCTTTTAATTGTGCTCTATGGAATCCACGGTCTGTATGTAACAAGCTTCCTTACATCCACAACCTCTTTCTCAATAACTCTCTTAACTTACTAGCCCTCACTGAAACCTGGATTCAGGATTCTGATACTACTTCCCCTGCTGCCATCTCTCATGGTGGTTTACACTTTACCCATTCACCAAGACCTGGAAACAGACATGGTGGTGGAGTTGGGTTACTCCTGTCCCCACAATGCACTTTCCAGGTCATCCCCCCAGCTCCATCACTCTCATTCCCATCCTTTGAGGTTCACACCATCAGGCTCTTCCATCCCCTTCCCCTCAGAGTAGCTGTCATATACCGTCCCCCAGGCTCCCCCACCCAGTTCCTTGACCACTTTTCAGCCTGGCTGCCACACTTCATGTCCTCTGAATTGCCAACCCTGATCCTAGGAGACTTTAACATCCCCATGAACAGCCCCTCCTCCCCTTCTGCATCCCAGCTTCTATCTCTCACCACCTCTCTTGGCCTCCCACAACTCTCATCCTCAGAGACACATGAAGATGGTAACACCCTTGACTTGGTCTTTTTCCGCCTCTGCTCAATCTCTCACTTTGACAACTCACCTCTTCCCCTCTCTGACCACAACATCCTCTCCTTCAAGCTTACAAACCGTCGTCCACTCCAGCACACTCCCACCTATCACACATTCAGAAACCTACAGGCCATTGACTCTCAAACACTTACAGACTCTCTACACTTATCACTATCCCCTATCTCCTCACTTTCATGCCCTAATCTGGCTGTAAAGCACTACAATGACACACTCAGAAGCACCCTGGACCAAGTAGCACCCCTCACCCTCAGAACCTCCAAACACCGAGTAAAACAACCTTGGCTCACATCACAAACTCGATTTCTCCAGCGATGCTCTAGGAGTGCCGAGCGCCTATGGAGGAAATCCCGCACACCAGAAAACTTCATCCACTACAAGTTCATGTTAAGGACCTACAACTCTTCCCTTCACCTCGCCAAACAGACCTACTTCACCACCCTTATCTCCTCACTAGCCAACAATCCAAAAAAGCTCTTTGACACCTTACACTCCCTCCTCAGTCCCAAAGCACAGACCCCTATCACAGACCTTCATGCTGATGACCTGGCCTCGTATTTCACAGAGAAAATAGAAAACATCCGCCAAGAGATCAGCTCCCAGTCACTAAGCGTTGTGAATCCCATCCCACGCCACATCCCATCCAGCTCACTTTCCACATTTGACCCAGTCACAGAGGAGGAAGTCTCCAGGCTCCTCTCTTCTTCTCATCCTACCACTTGCCCTACTGATCCCTTCCCCTCACGCCTACTCCAGACACTCTCTCCGGTTGTCACCACTCACCTAACTAAAATCTTCAATCTCTCTCTCTCTTCTGGTATCTTCCCTTCCTCCCTCAAACACTCTATTATTACTCCATTATTAAAAAAACCTTCTCTCGATCCGTCCTGCACAAGCAACTACAGACCAGTCTCCAATCTCTCCTTCATCTCTAAACTCTTGGAGCGCCTGGTCTACTCTCGTCTCACCCGCTACCTCTCCTCTCACTCTCTTCTAGATCCTTTACAGTCTGGCTTCCGCCCTTTACACTCAACAGAAACTGCTCTTGTCAAAGTGACCAATGACCTATTGACAGCAAAACGTAACGGTGACCACTCGCTGCTTATTCTTCTTGACCTTTCTGCAGCCTTCGACACTGTTGACCACCATCTCCTTCTCTCTATGCTCCATTCTATTGGCCTAAAGGACACTGTGCTTTCCTGGTTCTCTTCCTATCTTTCTGGCCGCTCGTTCAGTGTATCATTTGCTGGCTCCACATCTTCTCCTCTTCCTCTCACTGTTGGGGTCCCTCAAGGTTCAGTCCTTGGCCCTCTTCTGTTCTCCCTCTACACTGCCCCAATTGGACAGACCATCAGCAGATTTGGCTTTCAGTACCATCTTTATGCTGATGACACACAGCTATACACCTCATCCCCTGAGCTCACCCCCGCTGTACTACAGAACACAAGTGACTGCCTGACTGCAGTTTGCAACATCATGTCTGCTCTCTATCTGAAACTTAACCTTTCCAAAACTGAACTTCTTCTTTTCCCTCCATCTCCCAACCTTCCTAAACCTGGCATCTCCCTCTCTGTGTGTGGCACAGCGATAAGTCCTAGGCTGCAGGCCCGCTGTCTGGGGGTTATACTTGACACTGATCTCTCCTTCACCTCCCACATACAATCTCTTGCCCGCACCTGCCGCTTGCACCTTAAGAACATCTCTAGAATCCGCCCCTTTCTCACAATGGAAACGACAAAAACCCTCACCGTGGCCCTGATCCACTCTCGCCTTGACTACTGTAACTCTCTATTAATTGGTCTCCCCCTAACTAGACTCTCCCCTCTACAGTCCATCCTTAATGCAGCAGCCAGGGTCACCTATCTGGCTAACCGCTACTCGGACGCCTCTGCGCTGTGCCAGTCATTGCACTGGCTGCCCATATATCACAGGATCCAATTCAAACTGCTTGTTCTCACCCACAAAGCTCTCCACAGTGCAGCACCCTCCTACATCTCCACCCTCCTCTCTGTCTATCATCCCACCCGTTCTCTACGCTCTGCAAATGACTTTCCACTAACATCCACACTAATTCGAACCTCCCACTCCCGAATCCAAGACTTCTTCCGAGCTGCACCAAACCTCTGGAATGCTCTACCCCAAGAAGTTAGGACAAATCACAACTTACTCAGCTTCAGACGCTCCCTAAAAACGCATCTTTTTAGGGCGGCCTATCACACTCCCTAGCCAAACTAATTTCACATAATCCCTCTACAACTTCTCAGAACATAACCCCACGTCAAACTCCTTGGCACCCAAATGCATCTCAAGGCTCTTGCCAACTGGTCCAGGAAGCCATCATCTATCCCCCATGAGCTGGCTGGATTGTCATTTTAAATAAACACTTGTACCTTGCCCCTCCCCCCATCTCATTGTAGATTGTAAGCTCTCACGAGCAGGGTTGCCATTTTTCCTTTTAAATATTGTAGCCTCTATAATTGTTACTTGTTTGTATATGTTTATGTATATGATATGTATATGTTCCTCCTGAATTGTAAAGCGCTGCGGAATATGTTGGCGCTATAGAAATAAAGATTATTATTATTATTATTATTACAGGTGCAGTATATAGTGATGTAGTGTATTACAGGGGCAGTATATAGTGCTGTAGTGTATTACAGGGGTAGTATATAGTGCTGTAATGCATTACAGGGGCAGTATATAGTGCTGTAATGTATTACAGGTGCAGTGTGTAGTGCTGTAGTGTATTACAGGTGCAGTATATAGTGCTGTAATGCATTACTGGTGCAGTATATAGTGCTGTAGTGTATTACAGGTGCAGTATATAGTGCTGTAATGCATTACTGGTGCAGTATATAGTGCTGTAGTGTATTACAGGTGCAGTATATAGTGCTGTAATGTATTACAGGTGCAGTATATAGTGCTGTAATGCATTACAGGGGCAGTATATAGTGTTGTAATTTATTACTGGTGCAGTATATAGTGGTGTAATTTATTACTGGTGCAGTATATAGTGCTGTAGTGCATTACAGGTGCAGTATATAGTGCTGTAATGTATTACAGGTGCAGTATATAGTGCTGTAGTGTATTACAGGTGCAGTATATAATACTGTAATGCATTACTGGTGCAGTATATAGTGCTGTAGTGTCTTACAGGTGCAGTATATAGTGCTGTAATGTATTACAGGTGCAGTATATAGTGCTGTAGTGTATTACAGGTGCAGTATATAGTGCTGTAATTTATTACAGGTGCAGTATATAGTGCTGTAATTTATTACAGGTGCAGTATATAGTGCTGTAATTTATTACTGGTGCAGTATATAGTGCTGTAGTGTATTACAGGGGCAGTATATAGTGCTGTAGTGTATTACAGGTGCAGTATATAGTGCTGTAATGCATTACTGGTGCAGTATATAGTGCTGTAATGCATTACAGGTGCAGTATATAGTGCTGTAATGTATTACAGGTGCCGTATATAGTGTTTTAGTGTATTACAGGTGCAGTATATAGTGCTGTAGTGTATTAAAGGTGCAGTATATAGTGCTGTAGTGCATTACAGGTGCAGTATATAGTGCTGTAATGCATTACAGGTGCAGTATATAGTGTTGTAGTGTATTACAGGTGCAGTATATAGTGCTGTAATGCATTACAGGTGCAGTATATAGTGCTGTAATGCATTACAGGTGCAGTATATAGTGCTGTAATGCATTATTGGTGCAGTATATAGTGCTGTAATGCATTACAGGTGCAGTATATAGTGCTGTAGTGTATTACAGGTGCAGTATATAGTGCTGTAGTGTCTTACAGGTGCAGTATATAGTGCTGTAATGCATTACAGGTGCAGTATATAGTGCTGTAATGTATTACAGGTGCAGTATATAGTGCTGTAGTGTATTACAGGTGCAGTATATAGTGCTG
The DNA here is from genome assembly GCF_048569485.1 of Anomaloglossus baeobatrachus. NCBI lineage: Eukaryota > Metazoa > Chordata > Amphibia > Anura > Aromobatidae > Anomaloglossus > Anomaloglossus baeobatrachus. The sequence continues at coordinate 177,817,123 of NC_134360.1, read as the reverse complement.
TAGTGTATTACAGGTGCAGTATATAGTGCTGTAATGTATTACAGGTGCAGTATATAGTGCTGTAGTGTATAACAGGTGCAGTATATAGTGCTGTAATTTATTACAGGTGCAGTATATAGTGCTGTAATTTATTACAGGTGCAGTATATAGTGCTGTAGTGTAATTACAGGGGCAGTATATAGTGATGTATGTGTGTGTATATATATATATATATATATGTGTATAATATAATATATATACAGTATTGGGTAGAATTGAGTTAAGTAGTTCAGTCCGGCCCTCTGAAAGGATCCCAAGTTCTCATGCGGCCCCATGAGAAATTTAATTGCCCACCCCTGGTATACAGTATACCATTGTACAGTACAGTATATACTATATAGCATATCTATCAATTTGCATGTGTGGACACAGTATTGTACTTTCTTTGTCGCCCTATTGGGAGACCCAGACAATTGGGTGTATAGGCTATGCCTCCGGAGGCCGCACAAAGTATTACACTCAAAAGTGTTAAGCCCCTCCCCTTCTGCCTATACACCCCCCGTGCTCCCACGGGCTCCTCAGTTTTTTGCTTTGTGCGAAGGAGGTCAGACACGCACAGCACAGCTCCACAGATTAGTCAGCAGCAGCTGCTGACTATGTCGGTTGGAAGAAAAGTGGGCCCATATAGGGCCCCCAGCATGCTCCCTTCTCACCCCACTCTTGTCGGCGGTGTAGTTAAGGTTGAGGTATCCATTGCGGGTACGGAGGCTGGAGCCCACATGCTGCTTTCCTTCCCCATCCCCCTCAGGGCTCTGGGTGAAGTGGGATCCTATCGGTCTCCAGGCACTGAGACCGTGCTTCATCCACAACTCCTGTGGAGCCTGCTGGATAGGAGCCGGGTACAGTTCAGGGACATGGCCCTGCTACGTGAAGGTACTCTGTATCCCTGTGGGGACCGCGCACGGCAACACCTCAGCTTTACTGGGTGTGCTAGTGCACCGGGGACCGCGGCGCTGACCGGGTTAAACTGTGCCATTACACACTCAGCGTCGCTGAGTGTGTTTATATGTAGGGGCTACCGCGCTAACCGCCGCTGCCATGGGAAACTGCGGCGCGGCTGGGACTTGTAGTTCGCCGGGGACTTCGGCGTCGGCCGCGCTTTTACGGCGGCCACGCGTATACTCGAGTCCCCGGCTTGCTTGCGGCCTAGTTTCCCTTTCTCCCGCCCTCAGCCCTGACAGGCAGGGGAAGGGCGGGACGCTGCACGGAACGAGCAGCACTGAGGGCTGGAGTATGATTTCCATACTCCACCCCCCTCACTGTGCACAGTGTGAGCACCTCGGCCACGCCCACGGCTCCCTCCTCTCGTCAGGACGCCGCAGCCATTCCTGTCAGCTCCTCCGACGCTGCAGAGAGGGATTAACCCTGGGAGACCCAGACACGGTCTCTGGTGGCCTCATAACCGCTTTAGGCGGATGGTAAGCAGCACCTGTGGTGCTAGCCCCATGGTGCTGTAGTGTATTGATACATTATTTGTTTATAGTATATATTTTACACTGTATGAGCACAGTTCATTCTGGCTATATACCCTAGTGTGTTACTCAGGGAAAACAATAGCATGGCGCCCACAAAAGGCAGGGGTGCCAAAGCACAGGCTTATTATGCTGCCTGCGTCGCTTGTACGACCCAGCTGCCGGCAGGTTCCATTGACCCTCATTGTGTGCAATGTTCGGCCCCTGTGACACTTCTTCAGCCAGGGCCTCTGCTAAGAGGGGCCCAGGGGGAGCCACCTGTTGACACTGTCCTAGTGATGGGGACGGAGTTTGCAAAACTCTCTGAGACTATGACTAAGATACTAGAAGCCTTGCAGTCCAGGCCGGTATCTCAGCACAGGGACTCTGTTGAATCATTGTTCCCTGGCCCCCCTCAGTTGGACCAACAATGTCCTCCCGGGGTATCTCATACATCCCAGACTGAGGGTTCTGACTTAGACCCCAGCCCCAGACCGACTAAGCGGGCTCGCTTAGAATTTCCCTCGACATCATATTGTTCAGGGTCTCAGCGGGGGAATCTCTGGTTGATGATGCGGAGACAGCGGATCAGGATTCTGATCCTGAGGGCGCTATCAATCTTAATACTCCAGACGGGGACGCCATAGTGAACGTTCTTATTGCGCCCATCGATCAAATGCTGGATATTTCTCCCTCAGCTCCTCCGGCGGAGGAGTCAGCTTCTCTTACACCGAGTATGTTTCTGGACCACTCTGATTTCAGAGAGGCAGTCCAGATTCATCATGCTTGTCCAGATAAACGGTTTTCTAAGCGCCTTAAGGATGCACGTTATCCTTTTCCCCCTGACGTGGTTAAAGGTTGGACTCAATGTCCCAAAGTGGATCCTCCAATCTCCAGACTGGCGGCTAGATCCATACTTGCAGTGGAAGAGGGGGCCTCGCTCAAGGATGCCACTGACAGGCAGATGGAGCTCTGGTTGAAATCCATCTATGAAGCTATCGGAGCTTCTTTTGCCCCAGCATTCGCAGCCGTATGGGCGCTACAAGCTATCTCAGCAGGTCAAGCGCAAATTAAAGCAGCCACATGCACGGCCGCGCCACAAGTGGCACCCATTACCACCCAGACCTCGGCAATTGCGTCTTACGCTATTATTGCTGTCCTGGACTCTGCGAGCCGTACGGCGGTCGCGGCCGCCAATTCGGTGGTACTCCGCAGGGCCTTGTGGCTACGGGAATGGAAGGCAGATTCTGCTTCCAAAAAAGCGCTTAACCAGTTTGCCAATTTCTGGCGACAGGCTGTTTGGCGAGCGTCTGGATGAAATCATCACACAATCCAAGGGAAAGGATACATCCTTACCCCAGTCCAAACAGGACATACCCCAACAGAGGAGAGGGCAGTCGAGGTTTCGGTCCTTTCAGGGCGGGGCAGGTCCCAATTCTCCTCGTCCAAAAGGTCTCAGAAAGAACAAAGGAACTCTCAGGCATGGCGGTCTAAGTCACGTCCTTAAAAGGCCACCGGAGGCGCCGCTAACAAAGCGGCTTCCTCATGACTTCGACCTCCTCTAGTAGCATCCTCGGTCGGTGGCAGGCTCTCCCGCTTGTGTGACACCTGGCTGCCACAAATAAAAGACCGCTGGGTGAGAGACATTCTGTCTCACGGTTACAAGATTGAGTTCACCTCTCGTCCCCCGACTCGATTCTTCAGGTCATTCCCGCCTCCCTAGCGAGCCGAGGCTCTTCTGCAGGCGCTGTGCACTCTGAAGGCAGAAGGAGTGGTGATCCCGGTTCCTCTTCAGCAACTGAGCCACGGTTTTTACTCCATCTTGTTTGTGGTCCCAAAGGAGGACGGGTCTTTCCGCCCGGTCCTGGACCTGAAACTGCTCAACAAACATGTAAAACCAGACGGTTCCGGATGGAATCCCTCCGCTCCGTCATCGCCTCAATGTCCCAAGGAGATTTCCTTGCATCGATCGATATCAAAGATGCATATCTCCACGTACCGATTGCTCCAGAGCCCAGCGCTTCTTGCGCTTCGCCATAGGAAACGAACACCTGCAATTCGTGGCACTGCCGTTCGGCCTGGCAACAGCCCCACGGGTTTTTACCAAGGTTATGGCTACTGTAGTAGCGCTCCTACACTCGCAGGGTCACTCGGTGATCCCGTACTTGGATGCTGATCAAGGCACCCTCTCAAGAGGCATGCCAACGCATCCTCGACGCTTCCCTGGAGACTCTCCAGGGTGTCGGGTGGATCATCAATTTTCCAAAGTCAAATATGACACCGGCCCAATCGCTGACATATCTTGGCATGGAGTTTCATACCCTCTCAGCGATAGTGAAGCTTACGCTGTTCAAGCAGTGGGCACTACAGACAGGGGTACAATCTCTCCTTCAAGGCCAGTCACACCCCTTGAGGCGCCTCATGCACTTCCTGGGGAAGATGGTGGCAGCAATGGAGGCAGTCCCTTTCGCGCAGTTTCACCTGCGTCCCCTTCAATGGGACATCCTACGCAAATGGGACAGGAAGCCGTCGTCCCTCGACAGGACCGTCTCCCTCTCTCAGGCGACCAAAGCTTCCCTTCGGTGGTGGCTTCTTCCCACTTCGTTATCGAAGGGGAAATCCTTCCTACCCCCATCCTGGGAAGTAGTCACGACGGACGCGAGTCTGTCAGGGTGGGGAGCGGTTTTTTCCCCACCACAGGGCTCAGGGTACGTGGACCCAGCAAGAGTCCTCGCTTCAGATCAACGTTCTGGAAATACGGGCAGTGTATCTTGCCCAGAAAGCGTTCCAGCAGTGGCTGGAGGGCAAGCAGATCCGAATTCAGTCGGACAATTCCACAGCGGTGGCATACATCAACCACCAAGGCGGCACACGCAGCCGGCAAGCCTTCCAGGAAGTCCGGCGGATTTTGATGTGGGTGGAAGCCACGGTATCCACCATATCCGCAGTTCACATCCCAGGCGTGGAAAACTGGGAAGCAGATTATCTCAGTTGCCAGGGCATGGACGCAGGGGAATGGTCCCTTCACACGGACGTGTTTCAGGAGATCCGTTGCTGCTGGGGGGTGCCGGACGTCGACCTCATGGCGTCCCGGCACAACAACAAGGTACCAGTGTTCATGGCACGGTCTCAAGATCCCAGAGCTCTGGCGGCAGACGCCTGAGTTCAGGATGGTCGCAGTTTCAGCTCCCTTATGTGTTTCCTCCGCTGGCACTGTTGCCCAGAGTGTTACGCAAGATCAGGACCGACTGCCGCCGCGCCATCCTCGTCGCTCCAGGCTGGCCAAGGAGGTCGTGGTACCCGGATCTGTGGCATCTCACGGTCGGCCAACCGTGGACACTACCAGACCGAACAGACTTGCTATCTCGAGGGCCGTTTTTTTTCCATCTGAATTCTGCGGCCCTCAACCTGACTGTGTGGCTATTGAGTCCTGGACCCTAGCGTCTTCAGGGTTATCTCAAGACGTCATTGCCACTATGAGACAGGCTAGGAAACCAACGTCCGCCAAGATCTACCACAGGACGTGGAAAATTTTCCTGTCATGGTGCTCTGCTCAGGGTTTTTCTCCCTGGCCTTTTGACTTGACCACTTTTCTGTCCTTCCTTCAATCTGGACTGGAAAAGGGTTTGTCGCTCGGCTCCCTTAAGGGACAAGTCTCTGCGCTCTCTGTGTTTTTCCAGAAGCGCCTAGCCAGGCTTCCACAGGTACGCACGTTCCTGCAGGGGGTTTGTCACATCGTTCCTCCTTACAAGCGGCCGTTAGAACCCTGGGATCTCAACAGGGTTCTGATGGTTCTTCAGAAACCACCATTCGAGCCAATGAGAGATATTTCCCTCTCACGGCTTTCGCAGAAAGTGGTTTTTCTAGTAGCAGTCACTTCTCTTCGGAGAGTGTCTGAGCTAGCAGCATTGTCGTGCAAAGCCCCTTTCCTGGTGTTTCACCAGGACAAGGTGGTTCTACGTCCGGTTCCGGATTTTCTCCCTAAGGTGGTATCCTCCTTTCATCTTAATCAGGATATCTCCTTACCTTCTTTTCATCCTCATCCAGTTCACCAATGTGAAAAGGATTGGCACTTGTTAGATTGGGTGAGAGCACTCAGACTCTACATTTCTCGTACGGCGCCCCTGCGCCGCTCTGATGCACTCTTTGTCCTTGTCGCTGGCCAGCGTAAAGGGTCACAGGCTTCCAAATCAACCCTGGCTCGGTGGATCAAGGAGCCAATTATCGAAGCCTACCGTTCTGCTGGGCTTCGGTTCCCTCAGGGCTGAAGGCCCATTCTACCAGAGCCGTGGGCGCGTCCTGGGCTTTGAGGCACCAGGCTACGGCTCAGCAGGTGTGTCAGGCGGCTACCTGGTCGAGCCTGCACACTTTCACGAAGCACTATCAGGTGCATACCTATGCTTCGGCGGATGCCAGCCTAGGTAGACGAGTCCTTCAGGCGGCGGTTGCCCACCTGTAGGAAGAGGCCGTTTTACGGCTCTATTATGAGGTATTATTTTACCCACCCAGGGACTGCTTTTGGACGTCCCAATTGTCTGGGTCTCCCAATAGAGCGACAAAGAAGGGAATTTTGTTTACTTACCGTAAATTCCTTTTCT